>NC_072732.1:50119705-50427205 GCF_026930045.1 Uloborus diversus
GATTAGTCCTATCTTATATAATGAAGGAAAACCTCTCTATCTTGACCACTAATATACACCAGCTTTGGTTTGGAGAAATGTAAAAAACTAGGGATGCACCGGATATCCGGTATCCGGCTGATTTTTTAACTATCCGGAACTATGAGGTATCCGATTCGTCAAACCACTCCGGATATCCGACAGTTTTTTGCAGGATATCGGGCAGTTATCCGGTAAAAATGTGAGAGATATCCGTCGGGTATCCGAATCCGGCAGGTAAGGGGGCATCTGATATCCGGTATCCGGCAAAATCACTATCTGGTGCATCCCTAAAAAAAACCCTTTGTAAGTTGACCAACAGGCAAAAGCATTAAATTGTACTAGAGGTTTCATCAGACATTTTAGAAAATCCTATGAATATTTATGTTTCCATCGAAAAACATTGGCCTGATGTTATGTCCCAGAAAATGCGCCAAACTTTATAAGGAGTTATTTTGTTGAAAAGTAGATTATTACCATGGTTACAAATGTTCAAGAAAAAATCAAATGAAGAATTTGAGTAACTTTCGACTTATGAATTTTTAGGAATTGTTAATATCAAGTAAGTTGTTTTTCATCAGTAACGACACTTTTTTTTTTTTTTTGATTGATTCACAGAAAATTTTAAATTTGTATGATACTTTACGAGTCATTCTGGTAAATAATCTCTAAAAATATTTAAACAACATTTTTTCTTATTGTTTTAAAGTAATGTTAAACAATGAAAGTGAGTTTTAAAGTATTGCAATTAGTTAAAATGAATGCATGAGACAAGAAATGACAAAAAAAAAAAGAAAAAAAATTCCTTACTACCCTCTATAAGTTGACAACCTGTCTAGTTGATCATCAAAGTGCAAGTGGTCAACTTACACAGGTTTTACTGTAATTGCAATAGCAATATTTTCTCTTTTTTCCCTCCCAGCTATGCAACTCCTAAAATATCAAGAAATGTATAAAAAGGATAATTTCTTATTTTAAATAATGTATATTTTTTTAAATTAAGTTTTTAATTAGGAATTGTCACATACGTACGTTAAAAATCTTTTTAATCTATCTTTATTTATTCCAATTGCTCATTTTTTTAATGCAGTTAATGGTTTTAGCAAAAATCACAAAAAATAAATAAATAGTTGTTTAATATCTGCCTGCATAGCAAATTCTACCTTTTGCGTTAATGTTATAACACTAAAGAGTATGATAAACCTGTGGTCATTTTGACGATGAAAGATGCTAATTTTAAGTACTCTATTCTTGAGAACAATATAAAATTTTGACTGAAAATATTATAAAGGGTTCTCGAGTACATCTAATATTAACTTTTCTAAAGAAAATCGAAAAAAAGGGAACTTTTTAAAATCCTCACAAAATTACTTATTTTCCACGAAAACAAAATATAAATCAAGTAAAGTGAATGGCTAAATTTAACACCTAAATGAGGAAATCAGAATATTGTTAGCGGTTCAACCACGTACCAACAAATGAAAGTCGGAAAACGCTAGTTATGGTTCAACTTCATCCCAGCAATGCAAGAAACGAAAACCCGAGTTATGGTTCAATTTCACTCCAAGAATGCGACGAACGAAAACGTGAGTTATGGTTCTACTCCGCTCCAGTTATAGGGGAAAAGGAGAACACGATACATGGTTCAGATTAACTCCTATGGTTGGAGAAAGATGGAATGACGAATATGGTTCAACTACGCACGAAACTTGGGAGTGATATAAAACACCCTGTTTTGGTTCAATCGTGCACTGAATATAGGTTGCAGCAAATTTGCTCCTTTCTTTGGTGCAACGGTGGACGTAATTTTTAACAGTGCAATGTTTAGTACGAAAGCGTGTCTTTTGAATGTCCATCACCTTCATTCGATCAAATAATAATTTTATAGTGTTTTTACACTTTATTTAATAGTATATAACTACGGCTGAACCAGGGTGGATTTGAGAAAACCTCCAAGAAACCTGGGTTTTAAGCCAAATTGCCAATCCTCGAATGTTGATGTCCGTGCTTGTCACAGCGCAGCAAGAAATACCTTTTGAAGAGGTTTTTTTGGTCAAAAATACTTTCTGGAGGGGGTTTTCAAATCAAAAATACCTTTTGAAGGGATTTTTTTAAAATCAAAAATACCTTCTGAAGGGGCTTTTTTGATCAAAACAGCCTTTTCATATGTATAAACTACTGTATTACAACTTGCATTTATGTTAAAACCAACGCCTCGGGGGGGAGGGGGGGAGGTTGGGGGACTGCGCCACTGGTGCTTGTGCATGTAGACACTGCTAGGAGCCATTCATCTGAAAAAAAAGTTCTGGGTTGGGCAAAAATATCTGAAGATAACATTTTTTTAATTAAAAAAGGTAGCTCAATGGAATAGATGCTCCACGTAATTAAAGGACGTTGTAAAATAGGCCAGGTGTTAAAAATAACAACGACAGTTGGTGCTAATGCGTAATGCTAAATGGATTTATTTATTCGATACGTGAAATTTTTCAACTTTCAATTTTGACATTTTCACATATGCTTCCTTTAAGCGATGCGGAACTACTAATTTTGAGAACTACAAATTTCACTAATTTTGAGAAGACGGATTTTTTTTCATAGAACTTACAGTCTCGTCACTTTATCAGCCAACTTTCTCTTGTTTTCATGTTTTTACCGTATTTATTTAATTTAATTTGTTCCTTTTTAACTGCTTGTTTTAAGTAATATCTTTATGGGATATTATATGCTTTTTTTCATGTTCACATTAATTTTTATCTTTTAAAAAAAAATAAATTTCGTGGCAATTAGCCTAAAAGGAAGGAACTTACATACTCAACAACTGCATTTAATAGAATAGGTGTAAAATATTAAAAAAAAAACAAGCAATTATTTGTGATTATTATCATTAAAAATCGAAGTAGCAACAGCGATAATACAAACAATGAGCTAAACAAAATGCTGCTGTGTACTTAGCTTATTAATAAATAATCTTTTAATCATAGTGTGGTGAAAGAAAAGTAAATACTTGATACTTAATTAACTGTGTCGACATGTCCGTCTTAATCATGCTAGTTTTCGCAACTTTTCTGAAAGTGATACAAATTATTATGCCACGTGTAATATAGGCGCCCGTACTGCACGTAGAAAGTATGTCGCAGACAGTTTGAACTCCAGAAACAAACTTTCAGTTCTGTAAAACTTGGCTCATCGAGGCTAATCGCAGATCAATCCGACATTAGTTCTCACGTCTCATTCGATGAATCACATTGTTGTTTCACTTCACTTCGCGTTTTAATTACTAATGTCCTCGTGTATATGCTCTAATCCAATTATCGAAGTAACAGTAGTAGCTTGTAAAAATATACTATTAAAGGACTTTGAGAAAGATTAACAGAGTTCTCAAGAAGTATTTTCGTGAAATTATGCAAGTTTTTCTTCGAGGTACATAAGATTTAACCTCAATTAATATTGTCATTGTGAGTGGGGGAATCGTCGTAACATTTTGGTCCGGAAAACGGAAAATGTACCAACTGCCGTTTCGACAATGCTAAATATTTCGGTTCAATCTTCTATCAAGAATGGGGTACTCACGTAACTGTAATAATCTTTTCGTAAAAGTTGATCAGTTTTCAGCTATTATGGTGTCGGAAGATTTTCCATTAATTTTCCAACACCAAAGCAATGTTTTTGCATTAATTTCATTTTTTAAATTAATTAATTTTTTAATGGGCTATCAATTAACAGCATTAATTAACCAATTATTCCTTCTTTCCATCCTTAAATCCGTACCAAATTAGTTTAAAAAAAAACAGAGCTCGTTCTCTCTTAAGTCAAGACGCAATTTTTAAGAACTCTACCACCAGTATACTAGAACGATCATTGCGCGAACTCTAGATTTTTTAATCTAATTTGGTGCTGATTTATGGAGAAAAGGGGGAATACTTGGTAAGTACAGTGAAACCTGTATAAGTTGATCACTTGCGGTGCATTGCTTTAGTGGTCAACTTAAACAGATGCTCAATTTATAGAGGTTGAGTTACATGATATAGATCGAATTCTGTGCACGAAAATTGCGGTCAACTTAGACAGGTGTTTAACTTACAAGGATGGTCAACTTTACAGGATTTACTGTATATGGAAATGACTGATAGCGGAGTACCCTGATGAAATATCTGAAAAACGTTTAAATAAAATCATCAGTTTCAATATTTAGTTCCAAACTATTCAAATGTAGCTTCTAATTTGAGACGGAGGGGGTACTTTAAATGGTGTGTGCGGGGGGGGGGGGTGGATACCCCAAATAAATATGATGGAACTTTCAATGTTCGATATGTGTGTGTGTGCGAACGTACTTCAGAAGACAACAGAATGATCTTCTTCAAGCATTTTCCGACTTAAATATGAATAGAACCCATTTTGAAAGGCATTAAAAGAAACATTACTGAAAATCGTAAGCAGGTAGCATATCCACATTCTTTCATCTCGTATTCATATCCGAAAAGCAAGCACTTCCTCTTACAGTCAACAGAATTGTTATTGCCTTTCATCCCTCCTCTAGTGTATCAATATGAAACAAAAAAGCAATGAAAAAGAAAATGAGTTTGCAGCTATTCAGATAAGGTCATTGTTACTATATATTATTACGTTGCAGGCTACAAATGGCAGCAGATTTAAATCGGAAAGGATTAAAGGTTTTCGAAACCCACAACTGGATTTAAAACTCAATGTCCTAAATGTAAGTATGAATAGAATTCTGATGAGACAAGAGCAACATTAATGAGCCACATCTGAATACAAAAATACCACATAGTTTTGCTGTGTTTTTATTAACACTTTTTTTTTCGATAAATGCTTTGCAAAGGATAATAAACAGCTTCGTTGGCAAATATTGATGTTTTAATGAATTCTACAATTGATTTTTGCAAAGGGACATTTGCAAAGAATTTCTGGTGTATTTTAATGAATACCCTAAATTTTGATACCGAGAAGATGGAAATAGTATTTGGTAAATTAGACGAAATAATATTACTGGAAACACACAAATAATTGCAATTAATTATTTTTCCTATTCATAACATCCATTTACGAAAATCAGGTACAGCACTGAAATTTGATGGTTAGTAAAATTGTTCGATTATCTTCAACTGCTGTTGTTATGCTATGTTATGATCTCTTCCACTCCAGCTTTTCAATTAGCAGTGGTGGATTTACGATATCACTAGAGCCAGATTATTGAATAGACCAGCTAGGCTGGCGCCTGCTCCCCCCCCCCTTTTGGAGACCCCCCAGATGACGAGAATCGTTTGAGTCGATAGATAAAACTGTAGGGCCTGTCTACAAGGGCGCAAAAATAGGGGAAAGGGGGGCTCAAGCCCCTCCCCCCCCCTAGAAATGAGAACTTCCTTGCTTTTAGTACTTTTTTCTTTGCAAAAATGTAAAAACATTTCTTCTATAGCCATTAATGAATAAGTTATTAAAAATGTCAAATTCTAATGACTCTAATCTGTCTTGAAATCTGCTTCCATGGGGAAAATATCCTGCTAAACCGTGGTTAAAATATCTGAGTCCCCCTAATAATTTTGCATATGGGCGCCCATGCCTGTCTATAGGGGTCTCGAAAAAGCGGTTTCCCTCGGGCCCTTTTTGATAGGGTGCCCTGATATGTTAATCGGGGCCTGGATATCACAAATGTAGCCACTACGAGAAACAATAACGATATGAGGACCCAAAAGTGCACTTGAAGCAAATAGTTTTACAGTGGACGCCGGATAATTGAATCAATGGTTTATTAAATCAACCGCTTTAATGAATCAAATTGTCAAAAACAGAACCAAATCCAGCTTTATTGAATTAGCCGCTTTATTCAATCAGCCGCTTTATTGAACCAGCCGCTTAATGGAATCAAAATAGTTTAGAACAAACGTGATTCATATAAGCGGCGGCCGTTGTACATAGTTTAGTTTATCTATGTTCAGTAACTTTGCATTATACGTTAGTTCTTTTAAAAAATGGTTTGTAAAACAATAATATGTTTTCTATGTAAGCTAAGAGGAGACCATATTGATAAAATAAAGCAACTCTCCAACTCTTTATTTTAAAGGCAATTTTTAAAGCAAGAAATACATTTCCGTCGCCTTTAGAAAAATAAGGATTTATTACATATGTAATTTGAGTTTGACTAAAACTAAGGATAAAGTAAGAAAAAACAACGTAAAAAAGCACAAATTGCCAGTTACAGCAGACACGTGTTTCAGCGTTACAGGGAACGCCTTTTTCAATGCAAAAAGTAATGAGCTTATGGATGAAAAGATATCCGACAAAAGTCAAGAGCAGATAAGCATGCAGCTTAAGGCTTTTGTCGGATGTCTTTTCATCCATAAGCTCATTACTTTTTGCATTGAAAAAGGCGTTCCCTGTAACGCCGAAATACGTGTCTGCTGTAACTGGCAATTTGTGCTTTTTTTGACGTTGTTTTTCTTACTTTACTGTTCAGCACAAAGGTATTTATTTATCTTAAAACTAAGGATGTTTCCCACAGTAATAATTTGCCCTTTGTTTACTTAAAAAACGGTTTATGACAAAATTTTTAGATTTAAAAAAATTAATAAATTTTAAAAAATTAGATAAATAAAAACAGTCAGAATTTTACTTTAGGTTCATTCGTGTGATTCTTTTCTGTTGTTGCAGATTTTTCTGGTTCATGCTTTGTATTTTATCCCAGATATTCATATACATTCATACATATCAATACATATGTCACCGTTTTCTGCACTATTCCAATTCTACTGATGGTAAATATTTAGTAGTGAGTCAAATGAACGAAACTCCCTTTCAAAAATAGTCCTCGCGGTTCGCCGCTGAGAAAGCTTGAAACACCGTGACGCGTTCAGACATCATTGAATCAACTGTGGCATTGGAAATCCGAAAAATATTTATCTTCCGTAGATTATTTTTCGAAAAAATCTTATCTTTGTCGTAAGATGTTTAATCCTCTTTTCAGTTTAAAGCTCTAATTATATTTAGAAAAGGTATTGGAAAATGATTGTAGTTGTGTATGAGAAGATATTGTTCTTTTCGATTTCAACGAAGGTAGCCCCACTCACTGCAAGAATCAGGGAAATTTTTTTAGGGTAACATTTTGCTAACTTTTTCTTTTCAATGAATTCCATTCGAATACAGTATCCGGATCCCGCCTATTAAACCGGACTTCGTTTAATCTGGTAAGCTATTCAGATGTACATTCTGTGTAAGTAAAATGCGATTTAGTGCAAAAATGTATTTTTGTAGGCCGTATTTTATATTTCTGTCATGCAGTTTTGTAATTTTCTTGTACGCATTTTTATGCTTCCTTTTCTTGAATTATGAATACAATTTTTACTGTGTACAGTATGGCAGTCGATTTGTGGGTTATTTTGTTTAACACGTACTTTCATTAATTCGGTCGTCCTGGATCCCCTACTAGTCCAGATTAATGAGGTTCTACTGTAGTGCACTGGTAAAAACGATTCAGAAACGTTCCTGGAAAAAAAATGGGCATGCAGAGCTGATGTGCCCGATTTCTTCCAGTAACATGTCTTACAAAATCCAGGAACCTTTTCCGTTAAGTTTCCAGGAAAATTTCCTTCCTGAAATTATCCTGGAAGCCTTTAGAAATATTCAGAAATCTTTCCGTTTAAAGTCAGTCATGTCTCTGGAACTTTAGACTAAACTTTGGTGGGTATAATATAACTGCTTGGCATCTTCCTGCGCATCCTGGAAAGCTCCAAAAGCAGTATTGAATACATGGCCAAAGCTAAGACAGAATTGCAAGTAAGTTTCAAGAATTTTACTCGACTGCAATTCTTGCAAAGCTACGTAGTCCATAGACTGATTTGCGCCCTTTTTGGATGCCTTATCAGCCTGGACGGGCCGCAATCGAACTGAAGCCGATACACTTTATAAATACGCTCATTTAATCTTTAAACTGGGAGTTAAAAATATTTTTCACAACAGTGAGAATTCTGCATTCGTGCAACTTGTAGCAATTCAGAAAACTTTTTGGCAATGATACTTGATTTTTCCAGGAAGTGGATAAAAACCATTGAAATTCTGAAACGTTACACGGAAATACTCAGAAACGTTTCGGATTTTTTTTATAGTGCACCTTAGTACATAGACTGAACGTTTGATGCCATGAAGATATCAATCCAAGTTCATAGTAATGCACATTTTACTTCTTTGAGCGAAAATTCCAGTATATTCAATCACTTCGCAATTCCGAAGGTTTTTTTCATGATATTTTGGAGATAATTACTTGGTTTTGGGTATTCTTCAAGCTAGTCCTTTTCAATCTCCGAAGTAAAAAAAACGAGCTGATGTGTGCATCACATGACTTCCTTTTACTTCAATTTAATGTCATTTCCCCATTATTGGCAAATTCAATGTGATTCAATTGTTTACTCTCTAAATATCACCAACATTAGCCAAATTGAGACCAAATTTAAAATTTAAAAAAATTGCCAAATTTGTCGCCAAGTTGGTGATAAAATTTGGCGATCAAAAGACTGGTGATATATCGCCAAGTGTGCGACAAATTATAACACCACTTGAGTTTACATCGAAATTAACAATGATTTCCCCCAAAAAAGGGGCAAAACACCCCCTTAGGAACATCCGAATGCAACCAAAAGGGAAGGTGCACAACTACACCCCACTAGGAGTCTACGTATTAAATTTCAATTTTCTAGGACGTACCGTTTTTGAGTTATGCGAGATGCATACACACACACACACACGCACGTACGCACATGCATACGTACATACGGACGTCACGAGAAAATTCGTTGTAATTAACTCGGGGGTCGTCAAAATGGATATTTTGGGTGTCTGTACGTTCCTTGGAATATATCCACGTGTGATCGGATCGAAAAAAAAACTCAACATTAATTCGGGGGTGAGAAAAATGGAAATTAAGGCCGATTTTTGAGTGAAAATTTTTTCGCAAATACAATACTTCCTTTTTTGTAAAAGGAAGTAAAAATCGTTTTGACTATCCGTTTGATTTAAGTAATTTTGTTTTCTTAAAAAATGAATAGGATTATCTTTCTTCGAAGGGACACTGCTGGTTTTACTTATAGCATAAATTTGCTTATTTTTTGAAAAATTATTCTAGGTACTCTTTACTCAATTTCATTTTTATAAATATATTTATCTATTGCACATAAAATACTTGTAAAAACAAAACAAAAAAAATAATAATAAACTACTTAATTTCAAGAAATTATTTTACAACAATTCAAAGTGACAATATATTTTAAAACTATCATTTAAAGTCATTATCAAATATTTAATTTACATGCATCACAAAAAATTCCAATAATATCTTAGAATATTATAACAAAAAAAATCGTCGCCAAGTTGGCGAAAAAACTTGGCGACCAAAAGCTTGGCGATACGTCACCAAGTGTTTACCAAATTATAACACCACTTAAGTTTGCATTGATATTAACAATGATTTCCCCCCAAAAAGGTGCAAAAGACCCCCTTAGGAACATCCGAAAGCAACCAAAAGGGGAGGTGCACAACTAGACCCCACTACGAGTCTATGTACCAAATTTCAACTTTCTAGGACATACCATTTTTGAGTTATGCGAGATACATACGCACATACGCACATACGCACATACACACATACGCACATACACACATACGCACATACATACAGACGTCACGAGAAAAGTCGTTGTAATTACCTCGGTGATGGTCAAAATGGATATTTCGCGTGTCTATACATTCTTAGGCACTTTTCCGCATGTGGTCGAATCGAAAAAAAAACTCAACATTCATTTGGGGGTGAGCAAAATGGAAATTAAGGGCGATTTTTGAGTGAAATTTTTTTCGCGAATACAATACTTCCTTTTTTGTAAAAGGAAGTAAAAAAGGGATAAGCAGTACTGTAGTTGGTAAAAAAATATTAAGGGAACTCCCTTTTAAGGGGTAGGAGTCATGAGTGGAGAATATTCGTTAGACTATAAAACAGTTCAGCTTATTTAGTCAATTTTAATTTTTAAAGCAGACATTTATTTTTTAAATAAAAGCGTTTCGAAGTCAATTGAGGTAGTGAGAAGCAAAGGGATGTAAGTGACAAAATTAAAAATTTCGAGATCAGTACACATGGTAGGTGAACCTCTCCTATGTCTTGGGGCAAGATAGTACTAGTGGCCCTAGTATGTGCTGCTATACAGCATGATTTAGAAAAACTTTTCAGTGAGAGCCTACCTTAGGACGTTATCTTTAAACGCGTTTCACTCAAAACTTGAAAATGTCTACTTACATTCCTTTGCTTCTCACTGCCTCAATTTACATTTTATTTGTATTATTTTTGAAATAACAAACGAAATGTTCCGGAGAATGACATTCCGATAAGCTACAGGACGTTTGTCACATCGAAAGCTCTTAAACCGATTTTCTTTTTTTAAGTTCATTCAGTCGAGAATTTTCATTCCAAATTCGGCCTTAATTTCTGTTTTGCTCACTCCCGAATGAATGTTGAGTTTTTTTTTTAACCCGACCACACGCGACTGAGAACGTATTAACACCCGAAATATCCATTTCGACCTTACCCGAGTTAGTTACAACGACTTTTCTCGTGACGTCCGTATGTACGTATGTATGTATGTATGTGCGTATGATGTATGTCACAGAACTCAAGAACGGTATGTCCTAGAAAGTTGAAATTTGGTATGTAGACTCCTAGTGGGGTCTAGTTGTGCACCTCCCTTTTTGGTTGCATTCGGGTGTTTCTTAAGGGGTCTTTCGCCCCTTTTTGGGGGGAAATCAAAATCATTGTTAATTTCCATGGATACTCAAGTGGTGTTATAATTTGGCGGACACTTGGCGTCTTGGCGATACATCGCCAGTCTTTTGGTCGCCAAGTTTTGTCGCCAACTTTACTTGGTGACAAATTTGGCGATTTTTTTTAAAAATCTGCTTTAATTTGACCACTGCTGGTGATATTTAGAAAGTAAACTATTGAATCACATTAAAATTGCCAATAATGGGAAAATGACATTAAATTGGAGTAAAAGGAAGTCATGTGATGCACACATCATGTAGTTTTTATTTCAATTAAATATTAGTTCCTGTTTATATCCTTTTCTCGTAATTCCGATAAACATCTTTATACGATGATTCAGTAGCCTAGAGTCTAGAAACTATGATACGTAATTGACAGCTGTGTGCATGGGTCTTAGGCGTGGCTTTACTGTCCTACTTATAAGTATTTAAGTTTCTTCTCCTGACAAATGCCAGTAAAATAAAACGAAAATAATAATAATTATTATTATACGTTGGTACCTCTCAAAACTGCTGTCTTTTCCATACGCTGTTTTCAAGAATATATTATTTTTTTCACATCACATGTTGTTTCTTCTTTTTTGTTTGCTTGAGGTTTCCTATGACCTCGGACAGAAAAATTAGAATACTCTCCTCGAATGCATGTATGTAAGACTTGCAATCTTTTCGCATAAATTTAACTTGTTTTGACTGCCCTCTAGTCCTTTTGCTCTGGTACCAATCTTTGATTCATTAACCATTTAAAGACCGTTGTGGGACATATATGTCCCCTCCCCAAACTTCAAAATTTATTTTAAAGATTTTAATATTAGAAAAAAAAAAGATATTGTTTAAAACTTATATAGGAGAATGTGGGGAAAATTGCAGTACATACCTAAAGAAATAATAATGTATTTTGTAATAAAACTTGAATTGAAATATTATTTTTCATTTTTGGCAGTAAGTATTGACCTTTAAGAAAAGGGGGAAAATTTTCACTTTAATTAGAAAAATGAACAACTTTTCTAATGAAATATTTTTATATGATTAATAAAAATATTTGTCATCAAATGAATACATAAATAAACGAATAAATTATTAAATAATGAAACAATAAAGGAATAAATAAATATGTTAACTAGTTAATGTATGAGAAAAAATAAATAAGGGAATAAAATAATGAACGAATAAGAAAATGAGTGAATGAATGAATAAGAAAATGAGTGAATGAATTAATGAATAAATGAATGAATGGAAATGAATCAAAATGAATGAATACGTAAGTTAAATAAACGAATGAATAAATAAAAGATTCTGTTATTTGTACATTTGACAGATTGTGATAGGCTTTAAAATCAAATCATGACTAATATTAACTCAAAATGGGTAGTAATTTTTTTCCCCTTGATCTTTAGAGCTATTTATTTTTTGACTGGAATTAACTGTTATGTTAAAGAACATAGTTAAAATATTGCTTTACAGGTGGCGTTGCAAGCTTAAAATATTTCACCATTTCACTTTACCCACGATTTCACTCTGCCCCACATTCCCCTACTATTTTTTTTTTTTTTTTTGAAAACAGAATTTTTCATATTCTACCGAAAAGCTTATACGGTCTTCAAAATGGTCAATGCCAAACTTTTTCAGATTTTCAATCTTTTTCCTGATTTTTCTAATGTGAAATGATTTTTTTCCGCTGAATGGGGTGCTTTCCTTCAGTCAAAAGTACTACTTTTAGTCACTGAAATGGATAGAATGAGCAAAATATTACATGGACCCAGAAAATACTTTTATTTTCCCAGCAGTTTTTTTTTTTTTTTTTTGAATTAATTTTTTAAGATGTCCGAGTTTTCAAACAAGGCATGGTCTTTATGACGTCACAAAGATGCAATTTGGCGCATCTTTCTACTACGTTTCCACGTTATGATAATGAAGCAGCGAATTAAAGTTGCGCTCTACGCTTGCTATTAACCATATCGTTGCCAATACACGTGAGTAAAGATGCGAATTAAATATTTTGTTCTGTGAATGGCAATATTGAATGGCATTTCATCATTTGTGATGTCACACGACAGAATTGTAATCAATGAAAGCGAACGAATTTAAGTAATTTTTTAAAAATATTAAACTTAAATAAATTATTTAAAAAATGGTCAGATCCTATGTTTTTAAGTATGCTTTATCAGAAAAAAATACTTTTAAAATTTTGAAAACGACCCCATTATAAGCTACTTTTCGAAACTCCTAAGATGCCTTCAATTTTGAATACTATTATATTATGATTTTCCTTTTATGATTAGACAATGTTTCATCAGAGGAAACCTTCCGGAATGAAACATATGAATCACTAAAAGCATTTTGATGTTAAACAGTGTCAGTAAAATTTGACAGAAAACGAGAAAATTGAGATATTGTTTAAAAGTCGAGTTTATGTCTAGTGTAAGGGGCCATTCATTTTTTTCGTAAGGGTCCCGAGGAGGAAAGGGGATGAAAAAATCTCTGCATACCCTTAATTTGGGGATTCAACACCCCCCCCCCCCCCGAGGATGAGCTGCTTCTTACATGCTTTAAAAAGAATGAATAGTGTAACATATGATAAAAGAATCGCACTGTGTATGTCATGTTGTATTTTAATTAGTATCATCATATACAAAAAAAAATGTTGAAAAAAAGTCATTCAGTCCAAATTCCAACTTTTTAATGAATATTTCTTACAGAGAAAGGTTTTTAAAAATAATTTAATAATAGTGAATTTAATAACGATTCCAATGACGAAAGTTTCGTTATTTTATTATTTTGAAAAACAAAATGGAATCTTACGTAAGAGTGGGGGGAGGGGTTTGAAAATCTTCCGTACGCCTACAGGGGGGGGGGGGGTTAAAAATTGATGAGATCATCCTTACGTAATTAATTAATGACCTCTAAAGCAAAAATTTCAAATTGCTTTGTTATATTGTTGCAATGAAATTAAGCGATGGGTCAGCTTTTAATCATGTAAGTATGCTAATGGATACAGTAGAACTAAGAAAACCTAACCAACCTAATATGGAACGAAAAGGGCGGGCGAGTTGGCAATTCCGAGTTATCGGGATGGGGCGGGTAACAGATCTTGCGCTCTTCACACGGTATTTTCGTCCTGCCAGAATTTGGCCGAGTTTTCTGAAATCACCCCGATTAACAAGTGTCCAAGTTCTTGAGACTCTACTATGCAATTCCAGGAGAAAATATGCTTCAGATAACTTCGTCATTACTTTTATACAAGTTTTTAAAAAGTTTTTGTAAGAGCGCAGAGAAACAATTTGGAACAAGCTGGGGCGATACGAAGGAGCGTTTGGGGGGTTAAACTTAACCCCCAGCACGGCCTGATTTACCTATAGGCCTATGAAGCCCGGCTTAGGGGCCCCCTAGCTCCATGCGACCCAAAAAACGAGAGTATATAGAAATTTGTACTAAGTTATGGCTTTTTGTTACGGTGTTTAACATCAGTAATGATCTATAAAGTGTATAGTAGTGTGGCTTTTAACATTAAAACAGCTATTTTTTGTTACGTGTCTAGCCAGTAAAATATGCAATTAGATAAAAACGTGTGCGGTTATATACAGCCCTTTTGTGGATTGTACTATGCTTAGTCGGGCCACTGCAGGTGCGCCTGGCTTACTGTCCTAAAGTTTCTAAATCGGCTCCTGCTCTCCAGAACCTAGAGTTGTAAGACATACTAGCATTGCCAATTCTAGTATACTAATACATGTAAGTCGGGGCATCACGCCCCACCTAAACATATTTTTGAGAAATCGCATTGCTTATTGTTCTCACTTGACTGTTTTGAATTCCTATGATTTTATTTTCCCCCTGCCTCCCTCCCTCTGCAGCACCACCGTCGACCGGCCCCTCCCGATGCTGCTCCTCTAGTGAGCAAAGTTTCCAGGTTTGCGTCCATATCCAAAATACACACACATACATACACACACCTACACACACACATACACACACGCACACACACTCATACCTGCATACAGACACTAACACACACGCCTACATACACACAAACACACTCGTGTTTGCGAAAAACATAATTTGAATTCTAGATGTCAAAATTCAAATTAATTTTTAATTTTTTTTTAAATTTCATTTTTATGTTAATGTTAAATAAAAGATAATACCTCCTGTCACTCTTAATGTAGCTGCAGATGTTGTGTAAAGTCTATCGCGACCAGAAACTACGAATTATTATTTTTTTAATTACAAGAAAACAAAATTACAGCTTTATTACCCTGACGTTCAGGCAATAAACCGCAGTCCACCAGGTTATTTTCCTCATTTGAGGTAACATTGTACAATTTACTGTAATAAGAAAAAGATGCAGTAGTTGCCGAAATTAATATTAATTATATTTATTAATTTAATAATTATTATTAAATAAATAATAATCATAATATAAGAAACGAAAAGAAATTACCATGTAAATATTAATTTACCATGCCCAATTTAAAATGCATTTGTGGTAAATGCAAGCCACACAAAACCGAATTTTATAAAGTTACAAAAAGTAACACAATGTAATTTTTTCTTCACTTGTAAGTTTCATGACAAAATAAAGAAGACCTAAATGGCACTAAACGTGAAAAAAGAAGTTTCACTTTCATGTGTGTGGGAATGTTTGTCATTAAGTAAAGTTTTTATTTACGCTTTAACATATCATAACCGAATAAAAAAAGACCCGCACTTTCTTTTTCCAAATAATTCTTTTATCAAGAAGAAATTGGCTTTTCTTAACTCTGAAATGAATAAGTTGCTTACCTAAATTATCTAACCAAAACGTTTTCCCTCACTGAGTTTCCTTAAACACTGAGTGCCGTATTAGTCATTGCTTATTTAAACTAAGGATGTTTACTACTTTTCAATCGTGGGAAAAACCGTTTCAGTTAAAACATAGTGTCTCTTTGTCATGAGAAAGAGTTCCTTGAGCCAAGTCAAGTAGCAAAAAAAGAAAAATAATAATAAAAGTAATAAAAGTAAATAAATAAATGAATAAATAAGTGGGGCGGGAGGGGGGTTGATGATGGTTGAAATTCTCCTAGAACTGCTGATTTCACCCCATATTTCGAATCGCGATACGGTATATTTTATGTATACGAAAGGACTTTTACGACCAACCTTAGAAGGAAAATTCTGACTGCGGTAGTACTTTAGCCGCAGTTGTTATGCAAAGATTCAAAAGAAAATAATATTGTCTTATTGTATAAACAGGTAATTTAACAGGACATTGGAACTCCAGACACTTAAACAAAATTTCTTAAAAGTTTTACCTTAGATCAGACTTTAAAATGTCAGTATCACTCTTACCCTTCACTTTGCTATAAAACTGCAATTAACTCCAAAAATTCTCTGAAAATGGCTGTAGTGCATGCGTAACTTTTTTATGCACACATGCTCCTGAAAAAGTCACACCGGCGCATTCTGTTGCTGTAATTGTGAAATACAGTTACTGAGGCGTTTTATCTGGCGGGGCGTGATATCCCGACTTACCGTATCCATTTAAAGGGTATTTTTTTTAGAGGTAGAGAACTTTAGGTTCAAATAAAACACAGTTAAATGCTGTTAATTGCCATGAATGTTGCTTTATTCGAAAGTTGATTCTTTGCCATTTTTATTTAAATATGATTTCTGGCATGTGGCCACCTTGGCTAGCTCGGAGAAAGTCTAAACGGAAAGTCCAATTTTCTCACTTCTTGCAGCAATAGAGGCCGCATGTCAGTAATAAGGTAGCGAATGTTGTCTTCCAAGACGTCAATCGTCTGTGGCTTATCGGTGTAGACTAGAGACTTCACATAGCCCCACAAAAAGTAGTCCAGCGGTGTTAAATCGCATGATCTTGCAGGCCAATTCACGGGGCCATTACGCGAAATTATTCGTTCACTGAACGTTTCTTTCAATAAATCAATTGTGACGCGCGCTGTGTGGCATGTTGCACCGCCTTGTTGTCTATTCATGTTGAAATGGCAAACCGAGCTGAATACAAAACAAGTGACAGCTATCAAAATGACACACATATCAAACAGTGTTGCCAACTTAAAGTTCTATACCTCTAAAAAAAAACACCCGTTAGTAACTTCAGGACCAATTACACCCCTCTCCCTTCATTGGCAGCACTAGTTGAAACTAGAAATAATTTCTACCTACAAAAAATCTATTGTTACATGAAAATACTTTATTCAGATATAAATACAACCTTAAAGGTCAAAATACTGAATGTAAACTGAATTATATGTTTTCTATTTAGTTTTCTATTTTTATGTTTTTTTCTATTTTTCTACTTGATTTTAAATTGTGCTCTTCGATAAATAGCTTTATCACGATCATGATAGTGCAATGAACGAGAGCAACAGATTTTTAATAGCACAAAATGGCTGCCTATGTATTACTGCATTTTGTCTTTTTTTTTTTTCTAGGAAAAGAATTTTGTTGTTTTTCTATTTTTCTACTTGATTTTAAATTATGCAATTCTGTCTTTCGATAAATAGCTTCATCATGATAGCGCAATATAACGAGAACAACAGATTTTTGATAGCACAAAATTGCTGCCTATGTAATACTGCATTTTCTTTTTTCTTTTTTCTTTTTTTTTAAAGGAAAATAATTTTGTCGTTTAAAAAATATTTATTTCTTAGAAACTAATATTGATCTAAAAAGGTCAAGTAAATTATGCACATAGAATACAAAAATATACAAGTAAGAAATCAAATTTATTGGAAATGTATTTTAAAAGAATATGTCGTTTTTGACTGCAAACATTACACAGAGACATTTTTCAGAAAATTGCAACGGGGAAAGAAAAACGAATAGAGAGAGAGTTTCTCTAGTTTTTGAAAACTTCCATCAAAAGTAGAATTGAACAGAAAGATTTCGATTGGAGGAGGGAACGTCTGAATGGTATAGGGTCTGGTGGGGTAAAGTGGTCATAAAATCGTAGGTTTTCAACTTTGGTGGATAATAAATACAACAAATAATTTAAACACCTCAACTTTTGTTGTTGTTATTTTACATTGCATTATTAAAGAACACAGTACACTGAAGTTTAGAAAAAAAAATATTGATTTAATTAGTTTTATAACACTTTCTTTTCCCTTTGTATTTATGACCACTTTACCCCATGGGATGGGGGAAAGTGGTCATAGCATGGGGTAAAGTGGTCATAGTTAAAAATAAATGCAAAACCGTATTAAATAACCCTAATATTTGTATATTTCAGTTATTTTTATGGTTACAAGTATATGCACTAATATATGCTTGTATTCACGAGTATATACGTGTCGTGTAAACATGAGTAATCACGTTCATATATGAGTAGCTACCGTGCATACCTAAGTATATACGTGTATAGTAGACGTATATACGCATATATGTACAAGTGTACATGTGGGTATATACATAACTGTACATAAATGTATATACGGGTATACACGAGTTAATTCGTGGATTCATCCAGTGCGTGTTTGCACGTGTCTACTCACGTATATACACGTATATATGGGAGCACGAGTACATACGTATGTATACGTGTAAACACAATTATATACCTGAAAAAACGTATATACGTACATTTATGTGTCCGTACATACTCGTCAACCAGTACATATATGTATTCACGAGTATATACGCTTACATACATGTATGCCTACAGAGTGAATCCAAGCTCTTGAGCAAAAATCTAAGGGGTGTGAGAAGTGAGGATAAAAAGCAAAGAATAATAAGGAGTTTATGGTCGTTGACGCGCTACATGCACACAAAGCCAGAAACTGATGGATGCAAAACAGGTCACAAATTTTTTACACAAAGATGATTTTACTCAAAATTTAGTTTTTAAGAATATTTAGAGCACTTTTTAAAAGTTACGGCCCGTAGTAGTTCTAATACACGCATCGCAACAAAGGCGCAGCGACGGATGAAAGTTTTTCAAAAGTCTCGTTATTAAAACAGAGAGTGCTTTGTGATTGCGACGCATGCATTACAGCTGCAGGCCGCAAATTTCTTCAATCGCTTTAACACTCCGTCGGGCGCAACTGATCTATTAGGCACACCTCGAATTCTTTAGTTAGCCACGCCTCCTCAATAGCTCATGGAAATTGTATATTCATTTTCTCAAACTTATGTTACATTCGAAAATCATGAAAAACTGTTTTATTTATCTTCTTTGGTGTTTGTAGTTGACAATTTTTTCGTAAGAAAATGTAAACGTGCGTACAAAAGATCAGTAGATCAAAGTGTGCTTCCCAGGCTCAATGCGCCCGATCGTGTTCTACAACATATTGCGCCCGACGGAGTGTTAAACCTTCTTACAACCTAAAATGTTGTGAAAAATTGTCTTAGTGTAACAAATTTGTGACCTGTTTTGCATCCATCAGTCTTTGGCTTTGCGTGCATGTAGCGCGTCAGCATTGTGTTTGTGACCATATGTTCCTTGGGATTCTTGCTTCTTATTCTCCCCTCTAACACCTGGTAAAAATTTTCCCAAGAGTTTAAACTAACCCTATATACTTGTATGTCATATGCTTGTATGTAAGTATCTACTCGAGTACGTACGTGTATATACGTGTCTACCTGAGTATATAAGTGTTCGTATACATACGAGTAAAAGCAAGTATATACTTGCATATTCGAATGTAAGTCTGCATAGATAAAAAATACCCATATCGCAGATACCCATATACGTATTTATTGGTGCATTTATTTGAATACGTTTGTATACGTGCCTACACGAGTATATGCGTATGCATACGTATATACTCGTATATTTAACCCCATTTACGGTAAAAACAATACATATTAAGTGAAATTAATATTTAATTCATATCTGCCTTATACATAACTCTTAAGTGACATTAGAAGAACAGTATTCGTTAAGCCTAATATTATGACCACTTTACCCCATCTTACTGAAATTGTTCTAAAAAATGATCTAAAATATATTCAGCTAACTGCTAATGAGTAAGCGATCTTAAGACATGTAGGAAGCTTCCTGTGCCGTCAATCTGTTCATAATTCTAACAGACAAAATTTCCCAAAGAAGTTAAAAGAGGTGTTTAGATTTTTAAAATTTTCATATTTACACAAAATATTTTGTTTACCAAATAAAATTTTGACAGGTTTGGAAATTTTGTATTAAAAATGTAGTTTCTAACTCCCCGAATCTAAAATAAAATTTTCACATTCATTCGAACATTTGTTTCCAAGATATAGTCATTTATTTGACGTATGACCACTTTACCCCATTGACCACTTTCCCCCACCAGACCCTACTACATGCGAAGTCGACAACCTAATGCAAACAGACTATGAAGGTCGTAACCTAAGCTTATAAACAAACGATTATTGCTAATAAAACTTTCGTTGCTGGCTTTTCTCACGTACCAGGGGAGCTGCATTTGGCTGATTATCGCCTTTTAATGTTCAAAATGAGTCAAAAGCTTCCGAATCATTTCTAATGTTTGATTCTTGCATGAATGATTCTTGTCATTAATTGAAATCGGAATTGGAAGATCCTGTAAGTAAAATAAAAGAAAACAAAAACATTCAGCTCACAACGTTTAGCATCCAGCCCCTGGCATTAATTTGACATCTTGGATTAAAATTATATTTTTCGCAATCACGAATTTGCGATTAGACAATACTCGTTAGGAGTTTTGTTTCTACAAATTTACCCCCGTCATATTATGACTATTGATTTTCTAGGTTAGAGGTAAAACGAGGCATATCCATAAAAAGAGAGATGATTATTAGGATGCGGTAATAAAGATATGGTTGTTATGGCCAATTTGCACACGTACACATATCATCAAATTTATATATACCTACAGCGTACACCAATATGGTATTTTTATTTCTTATCAATTTTAATTGATAGTAACTAATAATCTAGAAATTTTGTATTTAGACGGAGTTTTGCTATTTAAGTTCATCCATATCGGTGTTTTCCTGAAAAAGAAAAAAACGTTATTTTACGAGAAAACGAGCTGATGTGTGCATCACATGACTTCCTTTTACACCAATTTAATGCTATTTCCCTATTATTGCAATTTTAATGGGATTCTCTCTCTAACTCTTTAAATATCACTAGCAATGGCCACATTGAAAGCAGATTTAAAAAAAAAAAAATCCGCCAAATTTTTCGCCAAGTTGGCGACAAAACTTGGCAACCAAAAGACTGGCGATATATCGCCAAGTGACCGCCAAATTATAACACCACTTGAGTTTGCATCGAAATTAACAATGATTTCCCCCCAAAAAGGTGCAAAAGACCCCTTTAGAAACACCCGAATGCAACCAAAATAGGAGGTGCACAACTAGACCCCACTACGAGTCTATGTAATAAATTTCAACTTTCTAGGACATACCATTTTTGAGTTATGCGAGATACATACGCACATACGCACATACGCACATACGCACATACACACATACGCACATACATACAGACGTCACGAGAAAAGTCGTTGTAATTACCTCGGTGATGGTCAAAATGGATATTTCGCGTGTCTATACATTCTTAGGCACTTTTCCGCATGTGGTCGAATCGAAAAAAAAACTCAACATTCATTTGGGGGTGAGCAAAATGGAAATTAAGGGCGATTTTTGAGTGAAAATTTTTTCGCGAATACAATACTTCCTTTTTTGTAAAAGGAAGTAAAAAAGTTTTTAGCGTAATATCTGCTCGAGTTAAGCCTTATTGGGGAAAAAGAAAACAACAACAACATCGAGCAAACGGTTATAACGATGATGACTGATTGACCAATTTGCAACCATGACGACGAAAATAAGTCTCTCTAAATTGGTATTATAAACAACAAGCTAGATTTATCCTCGGCGTTATGGTAATCTGAAAAATCAAAGGAACATCAACCACGGTCAATATTTTTAATGCCCACATCAAATTTATTTAAAGTCTAGGAGTAAAAAGGTAACTGGCATAAAAAGCGAATTGAACGAAAAGGCGAACCACCAAGCCGTAACTAATAGTTTAATAAATATTTTAAAATATAAAAAATTATGAGCTGTGTGGGAGTGTGTATCTATCTGTCTGTGCCCGAACAGATCAGCCGCATATTTCCGTTTTTGATTTGATTTTTTTTTTCTTTCCAATTTGAACCGGTCAAAAAAAAAAAAAGGTCCTACTAAGAAATATCTACGAACGTCTTTTGACGCGGTTATGCATTACGTGAGTATGCGTCGAGTAGACTCCACAAGAAAACTTTCGCGTAGAACATACGTTAAGTAATATTTCTAATTTTGATTGTGTTAACACTGTTCTTAAATAATTTTAAAAATATTTCGTCACATTAAATATTATTTATACGTTATTTTACTTTTTGTACGAATCCTCTATTTTCGTTTGGAAAAATTATTATAGTTATTTTCTTAGGAAGAAATTTGAAATTAAATCAATATGAAACAAACAAAAAAGTTTTGAAATCCGGCTTAAAATTAACTCCTACTTTTGTAAAAAAGAAAAATAATAATAATTTTTTTCTTTATTTACGTTTTTCTACTACGGTGCTACGTAGTCACGTTTCAAATTTGGAATTCCGCTTTTTTATATTGCGTTCCTTTCTAAACTTTGATCTTCGTGAATTGGGAAAAAAAATCTCATGTATTGATTTTTTTTTTCTTTTTCTTTCTTTTTTTTTCCCTTTCTCTTTATTAATTCCTTTTTACTTCCTTTTATAAAAAAGGAAGTATTGTACACTGTAAAAAATCCGGAAACGTTTCTGAGTATATCGTGCAGCTGCGGTTCATGAAAGTTTCAAAAACGTTTCTGAGTATTTCGGAATCCTCTTTCTGTAATGTCCAGAAACGTGTCAGAGTATTTCCGAATCCTCTTTCTGTAATTTTCAGAAACGTTTCTGAGTATTTCGGAATCCTCTTTCTGTAATGTCCAGAAACGTGTCTGAGTATTTTGGAATCCTCTTTCTGTAATTTTCAGAAACGTTTCTGAGTATTTCGGAATCCTCTTTCCGTAATTTCCAGAAATGTTTCTGAGTATTCTGTGCAGCTGTGGTTCATGAAAGTTTCGAAAACGTTTCCGAGTATTTCGGAATTCTCCAAACAATTTTCAAAAACGTTTCCGAGATTTCGGAATCCTTTTTCCGTGATTTTTTCTAAAATATAATTTTTTACTATAGTATTGCATACCATATCAGTTTCAATTCTTTCATATCTAAGAGCAATAATACAAGCAATTTTAGAATCATTCGTGGATTTTTTTTTTTTTTTTTTGAATTTCTAATGACAAATAGCATGGTTAACATCATAACATACACTGTAAAAAAAATTCGGAAACGTTTCTGAGTATATCGTGCAGCTGCGGTTCATGAAATTTTCAAAAACGTTTCTGAGTATTTCGGAATTCTCTTTCTGTAATGTCCGGAAACGTGTCTGAGTATTTCGGAATCCTCTTTCTGTAATGTCCAGAAACGTGTCTGAGTATTTCGGAATCCTCTTTCTATAATTTCCAGAAATGTTTCTGAGTATTTTGGAATCCTCTTTCTGTAATTTTCAGAAACGTTTCTGAGTATTTCGGAATCCTCTTTCCGTAATTTCCAGAAATGTTTCTGCGTATTCTGTGCAGCTGTGGTTCATGAAAGTTTCGAAAACGTTTCCGAGTATTTCGGAATTCTCCAAACAATTTTCAAAAACGTTTCTGAGAATTTCGGAATCCTTTTTCCGTGATTTTTTCTGAAAAATAATTCTTTTTTAATAGTATTGCATGCCATATCAGTTTCAATTCTTTCATATCTAAGAGCAATGAAACAAGCAATTTTAGAATCATTCGTGGATTTTTTTTTCTGAATTTCTAATGACAAATAGCATGGTTAACAGCATAACATATGCACAGTTATAAATTTTTGAAAATTTATGAAATAATATAGTAGTTTCATTCATAATCACAAAATCTTCGGGGGAGGGAAGGGGAGTACTTTCTCAGAAGTGGGATTGTTTGTTAAACAATATTAAACTTCAGTTTTTCTCTCAATATTTTCAAGACAAAATTATCAACATATTGTATTTTTAATGCAGAACTTAAAAACATATCTTGTATCAAACTTGATAGCTTTTATTTTCGGATAAAATTTGACAGAACTTACCTTCCCTTCGCGTCAAGTCTATTTCTCTGACGAAAAAAGTGTACCGAAAAGTGCCAACAGAGAAATTGGTGAATTTAAATATGACACCAAGTCCACCTGTTGGAACCATTCGGGGTGATTCTTCTGTTCTTGCCCTTTTCCAGTTCATCACAAATATAAATACTTTATCAAAATATGTTACTGATTTTATTTTTACAATGTGCGCAAAATGCATTACATATTTTATTTGTTAAAACATTGAATTCTATTGCATGATTACTCCATTTCATATATACGAGATCCCCCCCCCCCACACCATAGAGTGATGGTGAACCCATAAAATGCTATAAAGCGCCCCCCCCCCTTAAAAAAAGCAATCCCTGAAAATGTCAATGGCAGTCTGCGTGGTGAACGCCCCTCGTCTTCTCCCCATATGTACATTGTATATTTAATTAATAACATAGTATTTAAAAAAGGATCACTTTTAAAACAATGACATGAAATAATATTTCTTTTTATTTCGGCTTGTAAATGCAGCTGTTCCATTTTTGCCTCTGGCTCATTCCTCCTGACTGTCCTATATTAAACTAGTATATCCACGAAGGAAATGTTATTTACCGAACAAACTAATGTCAAGGAATTTTTTATTGTCAACCACATTTAACAAAATGAATAAGCACATGAATTAATTGCATAACTATGTAGCTTACTAATAGATAACTGGGCCATTTTCTAATGGTATAAATATTTTTAAATAAATGAATAAATTATAATAAAAAAAGATAAATAATACTGGCACATTTTTTGTGAAGCATATTACAATATTAGAAAGCATTTGCATTACCATATTTTTAATGAATTAAACAATTGATTTTTTTTTTGAACCAATGTATGTATATCCAAGTATTTCAAAATAACTTTTCTGTGATTGCTTTTCAAATATAAATCTTATTTCTTTTGCGTAATTAATCAGTTTCAGTTAGTTACAACAAATAGTACACTGCGCTCACAGGTATGTAGGATAACTTTAAATTAATTCGATAAACCCAAAAACAGTTACAATTGGAGCCTCATCAAATGCAAATCAACAAAAATATAAATGTATATAACAACATTTTTTAAAATATTCATTAATACTTACAAGTGAACATGAGCGGAAGAAAATCTAAGTACCTCCATTACAACTGGATAAGTAATCCAAAGGGTTTCGTTTCATTAAGTATAAAAACGGGTGTTGAAACTATTCACGCTTGAACACACAATATAAATGTAATCACGGTTGCACCGGAAATTGTATAAGCAAATCGTTATTAATTAACTTAATAGCTGCGTACATCTTCTAAAAAATCAAGAGCAGCCCAAAATGAAAGGCGTAAAATTAGTTTCGACACAATTTACTACTCTCTAGACATGAAATAACAAGCAATCCAATAGCAACCATAGATAAGAAAAAAAGAAGTTCTCGTTATTTCCGACTCATTGGCGCCTGTGTTGGAAGGATGAAATAGGTTTCGAAGCGTTGCGTCATCACTTCCGCTTCTAGATATCTTGAAATAACAAAAAGCTTTCTGAATATTGAGGAGTTCGCTATTGGATGAAGGATTCCTACTATTTCGGAAACGTTTCCGATATATCCAGAAACGTTTCCGAAATTTGTTACAGTGTATGCACAGTTATAAATTTTTGAAAATTTATGAAATAATCTAGTAATTATATTTTTAATGCAGAACTTAAAAACATATCTTGTATCAAACTTGATAGCTTTTATCTTCGGATAAAATTTGCCAGGACTTACCTACCCTTCGCGTTCCGGAATTCGTTCACCTCAAGTCAATTTCTCTGACGAACAAAGTGTACCGAAAAGTACCAACAGAGAAATTGATGAATTTAAATATGACACCAAGTCCCCCTGCTGGAACCATTCGGGTTGATTCTTCTGTTCTTGCCCTTTTCCAGTTCATCACAAATATAAATACTTAATCAAAATAGGTTACTGATTTCATTTTTACAGTGTGCGCAAAATGAATTATATATTTTATTTATTAAAACATTGAACTCTATTACATGATTATTCCATTTCATTATTCGCGAAAAAATTTTCACCCAAAAATCGGTCTTAATTTCCATTTTGCTCACTCCCGAATGAATGTTCAGTTTTTTTTTTTTTTTTTTTTCAACCCGAACACACGTGGATATATGCCTAGGAACGTACAGACACCCGAAATATCCATTTTGACGATCCCCGAGTTGATTACAACGAGTTTTCTCGTGACGTCTGTATGTACGTATGTATGTGCGTATGTGTGTATGTGTCTCGCATAACTTAAGAACGGAATGCCCTAGAAAGTTGAAATTTGGTATGTAGACTCCTAGTGGGGTCTAGTTGTGCACTTTCCTTTTTGGTTGTATTCGGATGCTCCAAAGGGGGTCTTTTGCCGCTTTTTGGGGGAAATCATTTTTAATTTCGAAGTAAACTCAAATGGTGTTATGATTTGGCGGACAGTTGGCAATATATCGCCAGTCTTTTGGTCGCCAAGTTTTGTCGCCAACTTGCCGACAAATTTCGCGATTTTTTTTAAATTTTTTTATTTTTTATTGTTATTTTTTATTGTTTAGAGTAAACCATTGAATCATATCAAAACTGCCAATAATGAGAAAATGACATTAAATTGGAGTAAAAGGAAGTCATGTGATGCTCACATCAGCTCGTTTTTTTTTTTTTTTCAATTTCATTGCAAAATATCAATGTAGATCGAATGAATGAAGTTACTTTTGTTTTTTCAGAATAAGTAACTGTTTTCTGAGTTTAATTTCAAGCAATTTACATTCAGTTAGGACTTTTTTCTTACTCATTAGTACTTTTTAGTCATTGAATTTTATGATTTTACTCTCAATGTAGGATCCTTTGAGAATTATGTTTCTTATTTGGTCTAATCGAACAGACCTAATTTCGTCCTTAATCATCATATGCTTTATTTCTTAGTCAGGATTTTTCTCTCAGTAGTTTGAAGTTTCCAATTCGTTACTAAGATTTTATTTTAGTCATAGCTATTTCTGCTTAAGGTTTTTTCTTGTGTTACATGAACTTTTCACTCGGATTTTTCCCTAAGTCATTAGAATTTTAAGCTTAGTCATTGTGATTTTTCTTTCAGTTATTAAATGTTTTCGTTTATTAACACATTTTTTTCCTTAAACATTAGAATGTTAGATTTGGTTATTTTGCCTTGGTCATTATGGTCTTTTCTTAATCATTACAAATTTAACTTGAATAAATTTCAAAACTTTAAAAAAATCTAATTCCCCACTTTTTTTATTTTTTTATTTTTATTTATTTATTTATTTATTTTTTTTTTTTTTGTCTTCTACAAACCAATTTGTCATAATAATGAAGATCGCAATAATCTGAATTGCCTGTTAAAATAACGTAATTAACGTTTTAAAGTAATGTTACAGTCTAATGAAATAATTGACTTGTATTACACAATACTGGATTGCTCCGGGAAAAAATTATCGTTTTGACTTTAATTTCATCTTATACGTTTTTCGTTTCAAAAAAAAAAAAAAAAAAACAAATTTTACTCGTCATTTTTTGAACTAATACCTTTATTATCCGTGATTGAGAAAGAAATTATGCTTACAATATCTAGCTAAAATATAAGCAGTTTTCGATTTTCCTCGAAATTTCGTGGTTTTATGTGCGAAAATCTATTGTGAAAAATACTTTGGTTTCAAATAATATTGCGTGTCTTGTCGCATAAAGTCAAATAGAAAGATGTCTGTTATTTAAGCTTTATGTATGATGTATAAGAGCATAAAGCTGAAAGAATCTCTTATGAGCAAAATAAAAGAGCAAATAATTTCAATGATATGAGTACGATGATAAGCATTTAGACACAAGTCTGTGTGCGATGGAAAACAAAAATTTTGAATGTGAATGATAAAAAGTATTCTTGCATAATTTTTCTTAATATTGAATGAATTATAACTTATTTGAATTATTTCCTAACATAAATTATTTAGGCTTTTAATAAAAATTTTTGTCAGGTCGGTTTTTTGACTTTAAAGTTAAAGGAAGGAAGGTGGGAAATTTTTTTCCTGATCTTACAGTTAATGTGAGCTAGAAATAGTATTTCCTTTCAAATAAAAGAGTATGACATAATAGATATTCCACAACATTTAATAGCAGATTATTTCCGGTGTTTTTCTAAAGAAAACAAATATGGAAAACAAATGTAGAAAAATCCATCTCCGATGAAAATAAGAGAAATAATATGGTATTTACGAATATTCAAGAGGGGGGAGGGGTTAAACTTTCGCCTTTTGTTTCCCCCATTATACCACTTGGCGATGGTCCCGAAAGCGGCGCCACTAATTCGTCTGCAAACCTTGAAAACTCTTGGTACTAAAAGAAGAAAAGAAAATATGTATATTAAAAAGATGAAAGAAAAGGAAGAACGAAAAGATGAACGAAAAAAAAGCAGAAAAAAGAAAACGCAAGAGCAAATGTAGCGTTTGAAATTGAAAGGAAATCCGTGTTTGAACAAGGGCGCGGAATGCTACCATAAGATTACCCCAACAGTGCTTTGGCCGTTGTTAAGTGTTTTGCTTCTTTTTATTGTTATGACTATTTGGCAACTTAACCTTTTTGCTTTTTATTGCATTGTTTGACAGCTTTCTGATGCAGCATGATCTCTAAATCTGATAGAAGGATGGGTTTTGTTTATCTTTTTTTTTTCTTTTTTCCTTTCTCCGGCCGTACTTTCGTTTCATTTTGTATTTTGCGAAAAAGCATTTTGCAAATTTTGCTTTAAAACGAATAATATTTTCATTGAAAAAGTATCGTCCCATGCATAAAGGAAAAAGTTATAATTAAAAACCGTCAAGGACAGCTGGATAAAATGTTGCCAATGAAATAATATTATCTCTAGTTTGTAAGCGTACTTAAAAATGGAAAGACAAAACATGAAATAAGAACTAAGGTTACGTTTTGAAATTTTTACTGACTTACAAAACGTTATTCAAGGTAAAGAACAACAACAGCAATAATAATAATAATAATAACAATAGCAATAATAATACGTTATTCAAGTTAAAATACAACAGAGATAATAATAATAATAATAGCAATAATAATAATTATTATTATTATTACTTATAATAATTATTATTATTAAAATTAGAAAAAATAATGACAGAGAATATTATTAATAATAATAGCAATAATAATCATCATCATAAAAACAATAACAATAATAATAATAATTATTATAAATGTTATTGTTATTATTAAATTAGTATTGCATGTAATAATAACAATCATCATCATCATATAAATAATAACAATACTAATAATAATAATAATAATAATAATAATAATAGTAATAATAATGCTGCTGCTGCTGCTGAGGATGATGATAATAATGATGATGATAATAATAATGATAACAATAATAATAATAGTAATAATAATAATGATAATACAATAACAATAATAACAACAATCATTATTATTATTACGATTATTATTATTATTATTATTTTGTTAATATTATTGTTATTATTAATGCACACAAAAACGCTCAAAAGTGACTCATAATTGAGAGAGACCCATAAACGTAATTCACTTTTATTTGAGTTCAAACAAGCGTTAAACGTAAATAAGCAGATAAACAAAATCCAAAGGTAACAGCAGCCTTTTAAGAGACATCTTTCGCCTTCAAAAGTCCTTTCAGTGTTGTTTTTAAGATTTTAAAATCTTCTTCTAATATTTTCGTTGCATCGGGATTTTATTTTGATATTTAAAAAAAAATCCTTTCGAATAAAGTCAGTAATTTTCGGATCTAGAGAATTTTGAAAACGACAACTTCGCCCCCGATTTTTTCAACTAAAATAAAGTCTCGATAAGACAAAAAAGGGTGTTCCCCGCTCTGGGTGTCGATAAATTATAGATTAATGCAAAAACGAAGACTCGCTTGTTGATAGAGGATTCTTCAGATTTTGCCCTTATTCCCCCATAGATTATTTGTTTCAAAAACTGATGCTTTGAAATGAATGGAAAAAAAAAGAAAATACAGCGCAAAACTTTTACCTGGGGTGATCTAAAAGGAGTGTGTAAATCAATGACGTATAAAATAAAAGTTAAACTACATTAATTTCTCTGTGATTTTTCTAAAGAGTTTTGAAAACAGAGACAAACGCATAAAAGAGGCAACGTGAGAAACGACTATAGAGATGAGGAAAAGTTTTCTTAAATTATCTTCGAGAACATTTGTTTTGCGTCCTCGTTTACAAACAGTTATTCGGCATAAAGATTAGGGGAATATGCGGCAAAGTGAAAAGGTGAAACATTTACTCTGCTTTTAGCGCCACTTAACTAGTTACATCTTAACTATGTAGTAACCTATGAAGGCTATTCCAATCAAGAAAAAATTTCCTCTGAAAATCAAAGCATATGATAATACAAAAATGGACACTCAGATTGTAATAGCTTGTTGCAAGTCAAAAACTGTTTTGATTTTATCAAATGATAAAGTTCATGTTATTAACATTTTTAACATTAATTGGGATCTACTAATAATCGGTGCTGTATTTACAGCGCTGGCCAAATTATAAGACTAAAGAGATTTTTTTTGTACACTATTTGTACTAAAATACTATTTATTTTACTGTTAAAGTACAGTACATACTGTACACTGATTATTACGTTATTTCAGCATAATTTAATGTTGCAGGTGGCAGCACTGTTTGATTTGTTTATGTTCTTTGTTTATCAACCTACCAAGAACATAACCTCAATCAGCGTAAACAGTTCACTAGTTCTTTTTATTAGTGTGTTCTGTTATATTTAAAGTTAGTTTTAGGTAATTAGTGATTATGTGTATGTGAGTATATATATAATATGGTGAGTATAAACAATTTTTTACCTCCTTTTTTAAAAAGTTGAGAAATGGTGTAAACCTTGTGAAAAGTATGCCAAAAAGACTTAAAATGTTCATCAAGAACAAGGGAATGCATACTAAATATTAGATAATTATTTCACTGTTCGTTAAGGTGATTATAGTTATGTAATCAATAAAGAATTTGCTTTTAAAACAGTATTAGTCTAAGAATTTGGCCAGCACTGTATTTAGTTAATGTTTAGTTTTTTTGTATTTTTTATATTTTTAACAATTAGTCAAGTGCATGCTGGGCAAAATGAATGGGGTACAGTGAAATAGTTCATTTCGTTTACTCTACGTTAGATCATTTACTTAATCACTTATGTATTCATTTATCAACTAATTATTTACATTCCTTTATTTAATAATTCATTCATTCACTTATTTTCTTATTCATTTACTGTTTTATTCACTCTTTTATTTTTCCTCATGCATTAATTAATTTATTTATTTATTAGTTCATTGTTTCATTTATCATTTCATTTATTTATTTAACCTTTTATTTGCTCATTAATCTGTTCAAAAGTATTTTTCACTGTCGAATAGAAAAGGTTTCATTCGAAAAATATTTCATTTTTCGCTTTACTCCATGGAAAAAAAGAAAAAAAATATATAAATTTTCCTTTTTTTTTTTTTTGAAAGCATGATTTTACTGCCTCAAATAAAAGAAAAATAGTGTTTCAATGCAAGTTTTACTGTAAAATACAATGTTCTTTCTTTGTATATTTCAATTTTCAAAACAAATTTTCAGTCTGTTCATTTTGAAAAAGCTCAGTTGTCTTTACTATTTCACTTTGCCTCACATTCTCTATTTTATTTGAAGCATATTATTTGGAAAAATGCATTTTTTTCAATTTCAGTCAAATCAGTTTTAAAAGTAGCATTATGCTAATTACTGAAAACTGTGTATGAAGAATCCTATTCGAGGAAACTTATTCTTGTGTCTTTCACAAAAAAGGAACTAAATCAAAGTTTTTCAAAGAAACTAGCTCTGAATACATTACAACCATCTTATACGACTAACTTTTACAAAATACGTCATCCTTTTGGAGTCTTTTTTGTATTTCAAAATTTTGTTTCGTTCTCCTGGTTTTAATATCAAAGAATTCACCAAAGACGGTTTCAATACTCCCCTTTCAAAAATTTTGTATATTTAACTCTCTCATTCAATGAAAACGGAGCTGTATTAATTCTGATACTGATCACCTCTTGATCAAATAAGGTAAAGACACCAAATAAGGCCACCCAAAGGTTCGTGGCCTATATCTTGCTCATTTATGATTCATTTAGGTTCAATTTTGCACATTCATCTCATTACTCATAAAAATTAAGAAAAAAATAATTTGATGTGAAAATTTTAGTTTCAATTATAGGTTCTTTAGTAGTTTTAACAAAACAGGGCGATTTGGTATTATTAGGAACATGAGAATCCAATAAGGCTAACTCTAAATTGCTTTTCTGAAATCCACTCATGCGTATATGTGGTTAATTATAAACGGTAATTAAAGAAAAAAATTATACAGAAAAACAAATATTTTAACACAAAATGTTTTCAGCAAAACAGAGAAGGAAAAAAAAGGAGTTCAGGTTGTGAAAAGCTGTGAAATATTCTTTTAATGCGGATCAAAAGGAACACAAAAAGGAAGTGCAGGAATATATGCACATTTATTTAAGTAAAAAATGCAGATTTCTTGGAAACGAATAGCGCAAGAAAAGACATATATCACTTGAGGTGACACCTTTCAGGGGAAAGTGCGGGTTTCTGTGATACTGGTTGCGTTTTGATATGCTGTAAGCACAAATTCATGCTAATTAGAATCTCTTGCATTCGGCGCCCATAACACATATGAATAGATGGTGAAAATAAAATAAATAAAGCTTGGAAATTTGTCCGTCTATTTACTGTTTTGTTCCTTTTGTTCGTTAGTTTCCCTTTTTTTAGGAAGAAAATAAAACTTTAAAAAGAAATTTTAATCCCCAACACATGAATAATCTTTCGTATCATATGCTAATATGTAATAAAATTGAGAAGAGCTTCTGTCTGCATGTATGTCGGTGCTTCACGCGTAGGACCTTAGGATGTTTAAGCAGGGTTGCCAACCTTGGAGAAACAATTTGAGGAGCATCTGTGGTGATTTTGAGGAGCAATTTAAAATTGTGCGGAGCAGTTCGGTACTTTGTATGAAAATCAATAAAAATAACTGAAACCACCGATCTAAAATTGTTTTATGGTTTTCATAAATCATTTGAAGCACGAGTTTTAAAATAACTATTTTTAAATTATTAAAACAGCCTTAAAAACTATTTCAATCTTTGAGTATAAGCAGCTTAACCTTCCCATATTTACATGTTTTTTTATGATAAAATAGCAAAATTTAAGCTTGAAAACTTTCGACTGGGAAATGCGGAGCAAAAGAACTTCTTTGCGAAGCCGCGGAGTTTCGCCCTTTTTGCTCAGCAACTACACAAAATGCGGAGAAGTTGGCAACCCTATTAATAGTGTTTCCTGAAATGTGGCTCAAAAATAGTTTGAAGAATTAAAGTATGAACCGTTACTGTTTTTTCTATTTTTCGATTTTGCTTCATTATATTTATTAAGCTAGTTTTTTTTAATTCTAATTTTAAGCAATCTTTTTTGACAACATTGGTATGAAGAATAACATTTAAAATTTTTATACCATCCGACAATCCTGATTTTTCTGCATAAGAGGAACTTTGTTTGAATCTTATATGAACTTTACAACGCAAAACCCCAATGTAACATCTTTTTTGAAGCAAATCTGAATCTAAGGCTTATAACGTAATTCAAGACTCACCTGATCCTAATCAGATGTTACCAAGATATCTCCAAAATGAAAATCAGAAATAAATATGCAGCGAACGGTTTTCGCAGCGAAAAGTATTGTTTTGTTATACTGTCATAATATGACTTTTCTATTTCTTGCAATTGTTATTTGTTATTACATATAATGTTAAATATTTTGCGATTCTGTGTCATTATTTATTTATTTTAATTCAGTTCAACTGACTATTGCTCTGCTAATTCTATCGAAAGTGTCCTTTTGCTTTTTAAGCTCATTCTCATTGACTTTTTAAGCTCCTTTTTTTCCGCTGTTGCACGGAAAAGCGTTCGTCAATCCGCCGGAACAGCGGTTGAGAATCGCCGCTATACAGGAACTCCAAAAAGTTCCAACAATTGTTCCTGGAGCTTTTATTTTACTATTTTAATTCACAGATCAATTTCATTGCGCTGAAGAAGAGGATGTTTTGTTCCCCTACATCTAAACTACGATTTGCGTGGCCTTCACAATGCTGCCAGGTTTACTCTGCCCCAACTACGGTTTTCATTTAAAAAAATGTGCTTAACCAAGATGAATTTCTCGTAATTTTACACTCGAAGTTTAGGCCAATCGTTTGAAGAAAAAAAATGTCTTTGCCTCAAAAAAGTGAAAAGTTTCCTCGATTTCCCTATGCCCCCAATTTGACTTACAACACCCCCAACCTTTTACGCAATTCCCGAATCGCACGCCACCCAACACGACATGTTTTAGAAGAAAATAACAATCACCGAAAAAAACCCTCTTTTCGTCACATGAAACAAGAGCAAAAGCTTTGACCTTGCAAACACAGGCTTGCACACGGAGGTGATTACAACCTCAACTCCCGTACAACTCGGCAATTGGACAGATAGTTATCGGCAATATGGCCTTCAAGATAGAGGATGAGACTCTACTATTAGAGGCCGACGAAGCAGAACAAATATGCCAGCACTTTCCTTGAGCGAGGAAAAAGAAATCGAAATAAATAAGTAAAAATTGATATTTTGTCGGATTTATTTCTTTTTTATATTTTGTCGATTTCCTTTTTTATGTCTTCTGTCCCATCCTGTGGAGCTTGCTGCTATACCGGAAATGGTTTAATAGAATAAAAACCGAAAAGCTGTGTGGGACAACTTCTCGATAAGTGCTTCAATGTTCCACTTATTTATTTATTTATTTGGTTATTGTTCAACAAGATGGCAGAAAGCGCACGGTAAAAATCCAAATTTTGATGCTCGCTAACAAATTGCAGTTCCATAGAGGAGTAATTTTTTTTAGCTGTATGCACCTCAGCTTATTAGTGCTTGCAAACAGCGAGAGATTGCCCCCCTTCCCCTTTCAGCATAACAAGCCACGTGCATAGGCGGCGGATACACCAACAAAGGGGTGTGGAGGACCTATATAATTTTTGCATATTCAGTCGAATTTGCATGTAAATGTACTTTATACTGAAAAGTTTAGCCACAGAGTGCATGGCAGCAGCAAAAATTTATTTATAAAGCGAGTCGCTTATTTGCTAGATCCGGTTTCTCACTTGCATGCCTGCTGGTGGCAGTACGACGTCTATATTTTTTAAATTGTAAATAAAAGAATGCTGCGAATAATTCAAATGTTAAGACTTACGGCACAAAATTGCTAGCGGTAGATTTTGGGTTACGAAGGAAATTCACATGGCATTTTATAGTTGCAGATGGTCATAAAACCAATAATTGGTTCTGATTTTTTATAAAACTGTGGCCTAATTGTTGACATTAAACGAAAATCTCTTATCGACCCACTTACATCGCTAACCTCAAATGGTCGTACTTTAAAATCTTCGATACCGGCAAAAAAAAGTATTTATGGCAGTTCTAAATTTTATAAATTGTTGCACGAATTTAAAATCATTACTCAGCCCGCTGCTGGGTTGCAAAATGAAATAAAGCACAGTACATTGCATTATATTCAAACAATTGGTCACCCGGAGCGAGCGCGTCGTTTACATCCAGCTCAACCTAAAATTGTGAAAAAGAAATTTGAGTACATATTAGAGCGCGGCATTTGCAGACCTTCTCGTAGCAATTGGTCCAAGCCCTCTACATAGGGTAGGTGGGGGTAAAGCCCCGCGTGGGGTAAAAACCCGCAACGATATTTTAACTTGATCACCTTGGAGTAAGAAATTTACCTCTGTGGTGGGTTTGTCCTATGGAAACCTATTGATCAATGAAATTTTGTCCTGACTAGGCACTCCAGAGACGAGAAAGGGGGATGAGTCTGTTTTTTACTACTTTGATCTAACTTTTCTAATATATTATTCGAACATTGTAAAATGTAGAATTTGAAAAGAAGAATCAATGAATTACATGTTAATACTGGTACATTAAAGCTTCACCTTCGCGAGAAAACAGTTATCCTAGTGGTTGATTAAAAGCAACATGAGGCGTTTTTCAGAAAGTGACAAAATGGGGAAAATCCCCGCAGTTGTTTTGCGGTAAAACCCCGCATCTCCAAAAAGTCAAGGATTCTCTCCACTCGGCTTAAAATTATCTCTTTTTTGAAATATTATTAATATCTTTGTTTAGCATGTGTTTTGTGCAGCTTATTCTTTCCCGAGGGATACCCAATTGGTAGGTCACTGCGTGACAGAAACAAGGGTCCCTCGGGGGTTATGTGCAGCTTATTCATCTTAAAAAATTAATTGTTGGTGAACATTTACTCATGAAGTTTTAATTTGGATAAGATTTGTTAGGTAAGATCTTACATTCATTTCAATTCAAACGTGCTTTCATTAATGTAATAATTTCTTCTTTTTTTTTTTTTTTTTGGAACATTTACGTCCGTTTATTTTTTTTGTTCTAGTACCTTCAGAAGAAAAACAATTCAGAACCATGATAAATGTCGAGCCTAATGAAACACGTACCTTAATTGCAGGTTTCTCTTCGTTCTGTATGATAGACATTAAAGTTAGGTAAAAAAATATCGATTGAAGACATCTCTGAAAAATCGAACAAAAGCTTGGGACTTCGAAGAAGAAACAAATTTCCCTATAATTTCGAGTGAAACTGTAGAGAATAACTCGAAACTTATCCCTGCACAATGTGGCCAAGATAACTTCAATATGACTAGAAGGAGGAGGTTATGTAGAGGGTTTTTCTTACATTAAACACCTAGAAGCCTGCAAATGTACTGAGCACAGGAAGAGTCATTGGAAATGAAGACGTTATAAATAAATTGTCGTAACCTCAGCAGGACACGGTTCCATCCACGATGCAATAACATTTTTAGAAAACTCAACCTAGTGTACTGTTAACTTAAAGCACCAGGTACTAGATATTCAATTAAATTATAGCTTCAGGCATTTAAATTATTTTTTATAATGCGACTGTCCTTTTTTCCCGGGTAATTAATCCTCCTTTCGTGGAGAAGAAAATATTTTCGTGATAAAGTAAAAAAAAAAGATTAAATGTGTGAGATATATTTAAGTTCGGTACTGCTGAATAACAATAAACCAATGGTTCAAGGAGGTTTTTCAAGTGTTTTTATCAAACAGTCACCCTTTTCATTCACATTCATATTGAATGGGGTAAAGATCCGCATTGCGGGGTTTTACCCCATTTTGTGGGGCAAAACCCCGCAATTTTGTTTTCCCGCTAAATTGTAATTTTCTCAATTATTACTAATCAGACGTAGCTAAAATTTGGAAGGATTATAGGTAACAACCTACGCAATGACTCTAATTTGAAAAAATGGGAAAATATGCCATTTATTGACCATGGTGGTATGAAAACTGAAAATCGCGGGGCTTTACCCTCACCTACCCTATGGTTCCAAAAAAGTCCGGGGACTGGCGTCCAACTGGGGATGATAGGTTGTTGAATAAAATAACGCGTCAGGATAGATATCCTGTATCGTATTTAAAAGATTTTGCACAGCAACATCATGGTGCAAAAATGTTTTCTAAACTTAATTTGTTAAAAGCGTACCACCATATTTCGGTAAATCCGGAAAATGTGGGCAAAACTGCTAATATAACTCCGAAAGGATCGTTCGAATTTCCGTACATGAATTTCGGATTATCGGGGGCCAGCCATACATTTACGCGTTTTATGCACGAAGTGGTGCGTGGCCTTAATTTCTGCTTTGTACATTTGGATGATGTTTTGGTGGCTAGTGCAAATCAAAAAGAACATAAAAAACACCCTAGAATTCTTTTTCAACGCTTCAAAGATTACAGGATTAAAATTAATATTGCAAAATGCGTATTTGGGGTATCGCAGGTAGATTTTTTGGGGCATTCAATAAATGAATCTGGTTTCAAACCTTTACCGGATCGCGTCAAAGCAATTTCAGAATTTAAATTGCCAACAATAGTAGAGTTTGCGAGCTTTTCTTGGAATTTTGAATTTTTATCATAGTTTCTTGTCAAAAATTGCAGGGATACAAATTCCTTTAAATGAATATTTAAAAGGGAAAAATAAGTAAGCTAAAACTGAAATTAGTTTATCAGAAAAAGCGACTGCAGCATTTAACAAATGTAAGGAGTTGTTGGCTATACGCTTTTGCATTACCCGTCAATAGATGCAAAATTAGCATTAATAATAGATTCTAGTGATTTTGCAATGGGTGCGGCTCTGCATGAGGTAGCTCCCCAAGGTTTCAAACCATTCGGTTTCTTTTTGCGTAAAATAACTTCAACGCTACAAAAGTATTCAACCTATGATCGAGAACTATTAGCGGTATATTGTGCAATAATACATTTCAGATATATGTTAGAAGCGCGCCCATTTGTGATCTATACCAGATCACAAGCCTCTCACTTTTGCGTTTAGTCGGAAAAACGATTCAAAAGCTTCCCCCCGGCGTTTACGCCAACTTGATTTCATTTCACAATTTTCTACAGACATTCATTTAATCGAGGGAAAAGAAAATGTGGCAGATACGCTTTCACGCATCGAAGAAATTTCCATCCCCTCTACTGTTGATATGAAATTCTTGGCGAACGCACAGTTGGAAGATTCGGAGCTTTTAAAAAAATTGAATGACGCAAATGAAAGCCTATCGCTGCAAATAAAAAAATTTCCGGTTCCGAATTCCGATAAATTTTTACTTTATGATATTTCAACTTCAAACATTCGACCTATTGTTCCTGACTCTTTTCGTAAAAAGGTATTTTATTCGTATTATAATTTGTCTCATCCTGGTATACGCGCTACGACAAAATTAATAGCTGAAAAATATGTTTGGCTAGGTATGAAAGCAGACATCAAATTATATAGTCAGGCTTGTTTAGAATGTCAGCAAACTAAGGTTCATCAGCATACAAAATCCCCATATGGTAACTTCACGCTTCCTGACGGAAGATTCAAACATATTCATGTCGATTTGATGGGGCCATTATCAATTTGTCGGGGTTATACTTATTGCGTGACAATAGTTGATCGCTTTACGCGTTGGCCGGAGGTTACTCCGATAGCTGATATATTTGCAAAAACGGTAGCTAAAGCTATGTATTTTTCTTGGATTGCTCGTTTCGGTGTTCCTTCAGTCATTTCTAGTGATCAGGGCAGACAATTTGAATCCTCGCTATTTAAGTCTTTTGCTAATTTGTTCGGAATTAAACTAAGTAGAACGTCAGCTTATAATCCGAAATGCAATGCAATGGCATGGTCGAAAGACTGCACCATCCATTAAAACAGGCTATTAGTTGTGTTAGAAGTGCGGCATGGGTAAATGCCCTACCTCAGTGCTTCTCGGATTGAGAACAGCATACAGGGAAGATTTAGCGTCTTCAGTCGCCGAGCTCGTCTACGGTGAGACTCTTCGTTTGCCCGGAGATTTCGTCATAGAATCAAAACTGCCGGTTCTGAGTCCGACTTTTCTGCAGCACCTGCAAGTAATCATTGGATCGCTTCGTCCGACCCCAGCGTCACGACATGGTGTTCCTAGCGTTTTCATCCCTAAGAATTTGGGCTCGTGTACCCACGTCTTTTTGAGACATGACACGGTGCGACGACCTCTGCAGCCGCAGTATGACGGACCCTTATCGATAGGTTAAAGCCGGCATATTTACTTAACCAAGATTTGCACCCGGATATTTCAACTCCGACTCCTGTTCCAGTGACGACGCGTTCTGAACGAAAAGTTCGTTTTCCGGACAGATTCGTCTCTCCCTGACTGTTCGAGACTCAGGTGGGAGTATTGTGGAGGACTTATAATTCTTGCATGTTCAGTCGAATTTGCGTGTAATTTTACTTTATACTGAAAAGTGTAGCCACAGGGTGCGTAGCAGCAACAAAAATTTATTTATAAAGCGAGTCGCTTATTTGCTAGATCCGGTTTCCCATTTGCATGCCTACTGGTAACAGGATTTACGACGTCTATTATTTTAAATTGTAAATAAAACAATTTTATTGTATATTCAAGTGTTCTTCATATGTTCTCATGTTCGCAGCCAATTGGACCCGCGACAGGGGATCAAAGAAGGTGCAGAGAAGGGGGAGAGGGCAAGTTATGTGGACGGGCCACTAAAGCTGATTGTTTTTACGAACGCTTGGCGATTAAACTTTTACGTCATTACTGATTAAATAACGTTGTCTAAAAAATTCGGGGCACGTCTTGAACTATCGGGACAATCGGTAACAGTAAACTCCCTTTTTACGATTCAAAGCTCTAGTTTAACTTTCATGAAATAATAACATTAAGAATGTTTTAAACACATAGTTATTTTGTCAATTATTCTTTCATCATTAAACACGTGAACCGATCAATTTTTTTCATTTTTCAATAGATCGTTAATTTTGAAACTTAGAAAAGTGGAGGTGTAACGCTCCTTTACTTTTGAAGGTGAGGGGTAGTTGCGACCCTTGCCCCGACCGTACGAGTCTCCTATGTTCACGTATGTCAAGCAGAGCCGGCGCAAATAGCAGTTTTGCCACCCCAGACAAAATAACTCCCCTTTTTACTTCCTTTTACAAAAAAGGAAGTATTGTATTCGCGAAAAAATTTTCACTCAGAAATCGACTTTAATTTCCATTTTGCTCAACCTCGAATGAATGTTGAGTTGTTTTTTCTTTTCGATACGACTACACGTGGATCAGTGCCTAAGAACGTATAGACACGCGAAATATCCATTTTGACGATTCCCGAGTTAATTAGAACGAGTTTTCTCGTGACGTCTGCATGCACGTATGAATGCATGTGCGTACGTGCGAACGTATGTCGCATAACTCAAGAACGGTATGTCCTAGAAAGTTGAAATTCGATATGTAGACTGCTAGTGGGGTCTAGTTGTGCACCTTCCCTTTAGTTTGCATTCGGGTGTTTCTAAAGGGGTCTTTTGACCCTTTGGGAGGGGGGTAATCATTGTTAATTTCGATGTCAACTCAAGTTGTGTTATAATTTATCGGACACTTGGCGTTATATCGACAGTCTTTTTGTCGCCAACTTGGCTACAAATTTGGCGATTTTTTTTTTTTTTAATTTGGTTTCCGTTTGGCCACTGTTGGTGATATTTCGAGAGTAAACTATTGAATCACATTAAAATTGCCAATAATGGGGAAATGACATTAAATTTGAGTAAAAGGAAATCATGTGATGCACACATCAGCTCGTTTTTTTCTTCAGAAATTACGAAGGAACTTGCATTTGAACCTCCATCTCTTGCACAATCGCGGAACTCACGTATTGCTGATTCCGTGATACTTAAATTACGATTTAACTTCGATTTTTCAAATCACTGACTTGATTGAAAACATTTTAATCCTCTTTTTCCCGCTTTAAATTTAGAAATATATTCAGACTATGGGTTTCCTTATGCAGAAAAATGTTTGCGTACGCGTCGCTAGTTTCTACCTTTTTTTTTTTTTTTTTTTGAAGCATTTAGCAGTACTGATTTCTTAAATGGAGGTATTGGGTAAATAGGCTGTTAAAAAGCACTAAATTTAGAGTAATAATAATAACCTAATAAATAAAAGATTTGTGTGTGCGTGTATGAGAAAGAAAGTATTTGTAACGGACCCAACTGCGATATTTTTTGCGTTATGCAATCTGAGAAACGCGTCCTCAAATCTAGGCCCGTCATTTAGGGGACCAAGGTCAATTAACCCTCCCCCAACTTGATAAAATATTGCTTTTATGTATCAGTGTGCGTGATTTTTGTTTTCCAATAAAATTTGCGTTGCGTATTTTCACCCTGGAAAAACTCGACATGATGGGCCTATTCAAATCTCATAAAAGTTTCGCCATAAATCTTCGTAAACATGCGCCTAATAAACTTTTCGTTAAATTGACGAAAATTTTATGACATTTGAGAGTGACTTTCTAACTCAGCGAGAAATGATTCGTTGTGAGCGACAAAATTTGTTTTATGATAGAAAAATCCTTGAACTTGATTGATTCAATTCTGAAAGTATATATAGGATTTAATTTTATTCAATTTAAATAAGTTTTTTGCTATGGACTGCTATACATCATATTAATATATGGGCATAGTGGGCAACAATTTTTCGTATGTCAGAGAAAAAGCAGAAAAAAAGTAAAGCAGTTCGAAAAATAAAATTCTACATCAAGAGCGAAGGAATTCGCTTTTTTCCGTTTTCTCTGTAAATATAAAGTTTGCTGCTTTAAAATTACAATATATAAGCTTTTTTTTTTAAATTTCTATCTTTCTCTTTATTTTACTGGCCGTAATATTTTATTGCTCTCTAATGTTAAAATTATGAAATTTCTGGTTACGTTGTACGTTTGTTCTTATTAAATTATCCTCAAGGTTATTTATAACTCTTGATGATTCAAGTAAAATTTAGTTAAAATTAATATTGTTTTCAGACTTGAATTAATGCCATCAACAGCAGTCATACATATCATAAATGGGCGTAAGACGGGTTACAAATAACTTGAGCCTTGACTGAATAACCTTCAATTTAAAGTTAGTTGGTGACAAAAAGTAAAGCGTTGATGAATTAAAAAAAAAAAAAAAAAAGATGAGTTCGAAATATTTTTTTTTCTTGTATCTAAACCTGAAAGCATTTTGGAGATAAAACATTTTTAAATTTAATGAATCATATATAACAAAAATTAACAATAATCTCAAGACTAAAAATCGTTCGATGACACGCGATTTCTATGCTCTCCAGAGAAAAGTGGCCCACTTGCTGAAAATGTTTCAAAACCTTTCGATAAGGAAGCGAAACAAAGAACGGAAAGAAGATGGTGATTCCCTTGAAAATGCCTTAATAATAACATTCTTTCGCATTTTAAACATTTACTAAGCAAACAGGAAATCAATTACAACCAATTTGTCTCACTCATTAAGATTAAATAGTCTCTCCATGCTTCATTAAATGTTTTCAACTCATTCAGGTTGCAGGATGGCTAGTTCTACTGACAAACCAACACATGCTTTTCACGCAGCGATTGAAGCATGGTTTTCATGCCTCGAAGCTTCTGCAAACGTGACAGCATTCGCAATCTTGGATATACAATATTGTGCAATGTATTTGTAACACTTTTGAAATGTTTTGACTTGGAATGATTTGTAGTTGGGTAATTGTTGGTAGATACAAACTTGCAGGATTTCTTTACACGATCATTCACTTCCCGGAATTGGTTCAATTCTGTTTGCGAACATTTAATTTTTTTAATCACACTATAAAATTTCTGATGTAGGCACCATATGAATTTCTTCTGTGCTTAGTTGCCAGTGTATATTTTTCATAACTAAAGAAAGAGGATTCGCGTACTTATGTAAAAGTTATTCATCTCAAACTTTTATTCAAATCAATTTTTAATTTTTTAATGAATTCTTTTCCAACTACTTACACCTATAAAGTATATTGAATGTAGATAATAGAACTTTCAAAATCACTAAACTGTAACATTATTGGTAAATTTTGTTAAATTCTGTGAAATTTCACTAAAACTTAATATTTCTGTTCGCGTATGAAACCTAAAATTTAAATAACAATAATTAAACGGAAAGAGAACAAAAATTCAATAAAATTGCCTTAGAGATAGAGAAAACAATTCAAACACTGTAGAGAAAAGTTTTACTAAGTGGAAATATAGATAGTATTGGATTCTATTGGAAAATCGTCGATATCGTCAAACTGACAACGGATATGGCAACTTATTTTGGCACCTAATTTGTCGCTGTACTTGCTTGTGTATTACCAAATGGTTGCCCATTCATGACGTCAATGCAGTTTGCATTCCGTTTTATGTTGAAATTCAACACCATCGCATCAAAAGAAGTATGACTTTAAAGAGATATCCGTTGAAATCTAAAATCTGAAAACTTAGCGGAGGGTGGCCTAAAGCGGGAAGGTTTTTGAAGAACGCTCGAAAATTGTTGTGTTTGTTTTTTTATCGCAACAATTTTGGTTTTATTTCCTAGCAGGGTTCTTGTACTTCAAAAAAATATATAAAAAGCGATTTTTGTATTATTTCAAGCCCAAAATTTATTTATTATCAAACTTTACAAACACTTGAAAAACCCGCTTTACCGTACCAGGGAGCACAAAGCGGATAAGCTTAAACTAATTGTGATTTGGTACATTTGCCAATCAAATATGAAGTTTGAAAGTAATTGAATAGCTACCTGCCATTATAAAAAATATATATAAAAAATTCGTACTTATCCAATTTAAAGTCAGCTCATTTGTTTATAAAACATAAAGAAGTAACTGATTAAATTAGTAGACTAATTAATTGCCATCCTAAAAAATAACTTTTTTAAGTTATACTTATCTTATTGAAATAGAAAATCTAATTCAGCACATGAGTCAAGAAATTATAAATAAATATGTGATTTATTTCAAAAATTAGTTCCTTAAATTTAAAAAAGGAAACAAACGAAATGACTAATGTAGTTTGAAGGTGGATGGTGTCAGAATAAAGTAATATTATTGACTATAAAAAAAATTAAGATCGTCTTCAACTAATCACAAGTTACAAAACTTCATTTTTTTTAAAAGAAATGTAGTATCTTTTTTTTAATTTAAGGCCTGGTTGCGCATGCCACTTCACTGCTGCTTCGCTGGGATTGCGCTCTCGGGGGTGTTCGGGTAAATACGACGTAAGTATGCATCGCCGCTTATATACCATGTGGAGGCATACGAAGGCCTACACGCTTTGGGCCACCCTCCTCTACGTGATTACAAAATTACGTAAATTGTAAATCACTCCGTGCATTATATGTTGTGGCTCTCATACGTTGATTTTGGATGTTCCTTCTCAGAAGGATGTCACCAGGGACCCCCCCCCCGCCCCCGCAGTGACACTACTGACTGAAAGAGTTTAATACGTTAAATGATTCTTATTGAAAATTGTTCATAAAATACGAGTGAAGAGTTGTTTCAGAACATCCGATTATAACCAAAAAAGGACGTGTGCAATTAGACATTGTTTAGGTCTTACATTCGAAGTTTTAATCATCTACAACTCACCCTGTTTGAATAGAACAAAGTACGTATGTACGCACGCGTACACATACACAATGTACAAATGTATGAACAGACATCGAGACAAAATAGACGACAAGACTCGGCAGTTGTTTCTGCTGCCGGGTTTAATAATCCTAAAACTAATTTTGAATCTAATAACGGTACGCATAAACTCTGAAAGTTTCTGCAAAAATCTTATTCATGCTTACAACACATGATTAATGAAACCTATTTTTTGTTTCAGAATTTATGAAAGTTCTTACGTGGATGGTTGTGTCATCTTCCTTACTTAAAACTGAGTGAAGAGTGACAACGCTTTTGTTACGTCAAATATTCATAGTGACGTTCCTCCAAAGCAAACGCAATCATGATGATGCAAGACGAAATGTATGGCGCCCTGTCGATGGCAGGGAGCCACATGGCCATGATGGACTTGGGCCATTTAGGCCATCATCAAGCGAATATGGAGCAAGAATCAAAAAAGAAACGTAAGTTATTTCTGCCACATTTCTCAATTTTTTTGACATTAATCAAACCTATTCTTTCGGGCCCGTCATTTAGGGAGTCAGAAGGGGGCCATTGCCCCTCTGACCTTGAGAAATCAATATATATATACATACAAACGTATAGGTGGGCGTATGTTTCGACATGCATTGAGTGTATTGGGGAGAACTGGGTAAAATGAAGCAAAATACGCTGAGGGGTTTTTTTCCCCGTCAAAGTTTTGCATGCACATAAATATAATGTGCATTTTTATTTTTATATTTTCCTTATCGAAGCAATTTTTTAATTAGTTGGAACAATATTTTTATTCTTGGAAGATGACGAAAGTGAATGTCAAAACAGTTTCATTGTACCCGGTCTTTCTCTATCTTTTGCCCCTCTTCGTTGGTTAAAATTGAAATTGTGTACCTGAGTATTATAGTTTTAAAATAAATGAAAATAAGTATTAAGTATAGAGTTGTTGGGCATCACTTGCAGCTGTTATTAGTAAAAAGAGAATTCACTGATAGTCATGTGACAACTGGTTCTCCAAACCAACCTCGAAAACCCAAGAAGCAATAAATAACTAAAGGAGCCATGAATAGCCAAAATTTTGAAAGGGGTTGTGTCCATTCTAGGAGAAAACACCGATATAAAAGTAATCGAAAATATAATTACCTTTTTAGAACTAAAAGGTGCACGGGAAGAAAGCACCCCGATTTAGAGTGATTCGGTTGCAGGTGGTGGATTTTCAAGATAAGTAAAATCGCAGCTTCCATGCCTCACGATTTTGCGTCATATTAAAGATCCGTTGAGTGTTTATTTGACTTAGACGCTCTCGGCGAAATTAAATTCCTGGCGCAACTTCGTATCGCGAGAGCCCACACGCCTCCATCTGATAGGATACTGAGAATCAAAATTCACAAAAAAAAGAAAAGGATCATCAAAATTCTTAAAAAATGATAAGCAAAATTCTCAAAAAATCCTTAAGAACCAATATGCAGCCCTGCTAAATCAAAATTGTCTTATGTGCAAGGGCAATGATTTCGATTTTGCTTGCTCACTCAACCGTGAAAACGTCCCGGGAGTGAGAGGGTTTTCGGATAACTGAACAACATTTCGGTTGATTGGAGCTCGGAAAATCGACTGTCTATTATTATAATCACATTGCGTATTTTACATAACAAGATGCAAAATTATAGTAACAGCGTCTGAAAAATGAGTTTTAAACAACTTTTCTACACCAAAAAGGGAGGGGGAGGGATAGAGCACATTTTTCAGAAATATCCATAAGTTCGTTGTACTTCGCTCAATTACTGCGACATCCACATTTAACTCGAACTCCTCATAAGATTCAGCTTCTCCCGAAGTATCAAAAAAAGGAAACGAAATTAGATACTTTACTAAACGTTTCGGAGAAAACTCTAGGAAAGATAACATCTGAGAAAAAATAAATCGAAACGAAGTTACTTAGTGAAAACTTTGTCCGTTACGACTGACTGATTCGCTGCTAGAATGCTTAGAATTTGAGCTGGTTGATTTTTTGCTGGAAAGTTTTGTTAGCTCTAACCTGTTTTCGGAAGAGCGGAAATACTTAGATTTCTTCTTTTTTACCGTCGATACGACATATTGCATCTTAACCTAACGATTGGTAAACACGTACGAATTATATGACTCATTCTTCACAACAAATGTTGCTCTACTGTGAAACTTTTTTAAATAATTATCAAAATAAGAATAAAACTTCCTGTACTGTTACATCTTTATCGCTTTAGAGATTTTTTTGTTCGGGTTTAATTTTAGAGTGTGTAGAAAGGAAGAGAAGGAGTTTGAAGTTATATCAATTTTGTATCACCATGCTCAAATTATGTAAGCGCAAAACATATAATTAAAGGCGAAATAATAAACTAAGCAAGTAATTAAATTAAGGTAGGGTGTCTGCTCACCCATTCCTTCCATTAATAAATTGGTTTCTTGCAGTCCCAACACACATGTTTGTAAGTTTGTGCTTTTTTTAACGCAACCAGTGATTTTATAAATGATTCGTTGTTCTAAATCTCACTGCGGTTTTTAGATTGTTGTTCTCTCGTTAATGAGGGTTTTTTTCGGATTAATATCGGTTTAGTTAGAATACAGTGAAATTCCGTTAAAACGAATACCAATACAACGAAATTTCCGTTTCAACGAACTACATTTTCAGTCCCTATATAATTGCCATTACATTATTTGAATTCCATTAGAACGAAATTCCCGTTACAACGAACAAAATTTGCGATCCCTTGAAATTTGTTATAACGGGATTTCACTGTATTTGTGTGTTCCGTTTGTTGATGACCTGGTATTTATTCAGTTTTTAGGCATGTAATTCTCTGAAATAATCTGCCGATTAATCTGATTGCCATTTGATAGTTACCTAGCACATTGATGCCCACCCCCCTCACAAAAAATTAAATTCTATCCTATCTTAGATAAACCACACCAAATTTAAAAGTATAATATGAAACAAAAAAACTAGAAGAAAAATTTGGGTACATTTCTAATCATTAATTTTATTTTAATTTATGATAATAAAATTCGTGATTGCAATGAAAGGGCAGAATTTTGAACAGCAAAGTTAAGATTTTTCCAAGAATCTGTGATTTTCCACTTTTTTGTCATTTTTCACATTTTTCCCGATTTTTGCTATTTTTTCCTTTTTTGCTTTCTTTGGGAATATATAAATTTGCCAATTCTGGGTCAAGAAAATCAAAACATTTGATAAAGAAAATGTACTATTTGCAATTGTGATCAAGAGTTTATAATATTCAAAAAAGAAAGGTGGGCGAGAGATATGCAATACCGAAGGCGGCACAAAGCCCTCCTAAAATTATCCAAGGCAATGTTGGGACACAAGAGAGGGAAAAGGCGGGTGGAGGGAGGGGAGTTAATTATACATGTTATGTATTAGTAGAGATTTCACTTTTAAAAAGCCTAGGAAGGACATTGGTTTAAGAGAAATATGTGTTTAATTAATTAATTAATGTATATATATATATATATATATATATATATATATATATATATATATATATATATATATATATATATATATATATATATATATATATATATATATATATATATATATATATATATATATATAAGTGTGTGTGTGTGTGTGTGTGTGTGTATGTGTGTGTATACTAGTATTAGTATATTATATATTTTTTAGTAGAATTTCATAGTGTTAATTTTTCTTGATCGTTTGCTCTGAAACCTCGTGCCTCCGCCAAATCTCTGGGTTTCTGCAGGGGCTTGCAAAGGGGGGGGGGGGGTAAGAGCACATGTTGGCCCGAGCCCGAGCCTAAAGGAGGTCCGAGATTTTTAAAATAAGAGTTGAAGTATATGTACAGACGTAGGGGTAAACCATACAGAGGAGGGCCGTAAAATTCATTTGTGACGGACCCCAGAATTTCTATGCACGTCCTTGGGCTGCTATTTACGTCTTTGTTCCCTAGGCATTAAGATAGAAGTGTGAAATCAAGTTTGATTAAGCTTTGCAAGTTTAAACGCTTTAATTTTCTCCTTACTAAAACAACAAATATAAAAAATAAAAAAATAAAGAAGCGTGTATGCTCAAGTTTCAAATTTTCGTATCACAGCGCACACCCATTAAAATCTCTTTTAATAACGACGCTAAGCTTTTGTTTTTAGGAACAGGCATAATTTCTCAAACGTAATAATAGCACAAGTTTTATAGGAAATTTCCAAGTACGAAAACAGCAGAAAATTGCTATTTAGTAAGCGACGAACGTTCAATTTCCAATGCCGCTATCTCCACCTGAAACTGGAGATGTTTATTTATGCATTAGTATCATCTTCACCTTCATCCGTTAATGTCGGGAGGAAGTTATCACATTCGGAAACAAAGTAAAAAAACCCTCAAAACATATGATCCCAGGTAACATCGAACATCTTTGTATGCATTTCGACCAACTGTCGGCCTCATTTCCTCCCCTGATGACCTTTGACCCCCCGATAGAGATACCTCCGATTGCCATATGTCAGTCCCTGTCATCCCCCAAACCCCTACAAACGATATTTTCCTTTCATCCCCGTCTGAAAAGTCATTCTTTCTTGCCAAAGCTGTTAGATAAATCATTCCGCTTGCGGTTTGGCTTCCGGATGATCACAAAAATCGAACTGAAGGATTATGGATGTTTTCTAACCTTGAATAAAGCTGTATGGGGGTTGAGAGAACGAGCGATTTTATCTTACCTGCTTCTTACATCACAGTCTTAAAGATATTAATGTGATTAACACTAAGGTGTTAAAGGTAAAAGTTGTTTACTTGTAAGACAAGCGAAGTAGGTTAAATGCTTAGGTATACAGTGAAATTCCGTTACGACGAATACCAGTACAACGATGCATTCGTTTCAACGAATTAAATTTTCAGTCCCGATTTAATTTCCATTACATTGATTGAATTCCATTACAACGAAATTTTCGTTAAAACGAACAACATTTGTGGTTCATTGAGTTCGTTGTAACGGGATTACACTGTATAACAGTTCTTTAGGGCTCAAATGTATAGTGTTCCTGTAACTGTTTGGCTTCCGGATGATCTTGAAAATCGCAATGAAAAATTATTGATACATGAAATGCACCACCAACTCAGACATTCATGAAGTCTGAATGACTGAGTTGGCGGTGTATTTCATGTTTTTCTGCCTTAGCCCTGTCTATAGGGCGGTAACTTACTGAAAAAAATTATTGATGTTTGCTTATCTTGTATAAGATGGGATGTGGGAAGCAGAAAACAAGCGAGTCAAACCGACCAGAAATCTTGGTTGTTATCAATACTAATAATGGATGTAAAGTAAGTTGTGACCTCCCCCATCCCCCCCCCTCCGCCAGAGGGAAGTTCTGTCTGCGCTAGCAGTAGATGTAGAACTAAGGTATTAAAGGCATAAGTGATTTAGTTAACATACAATTATTCGTTAGTGTTTAAATGGACTCTTTCTAATATAGTTTGACTTACGGACGGTTCTAGAAATCACGTTGAACGGCTCTTGGTCTTTTATAACTTGAATAAGCCAAAGGCTGGTAGGGAGGGGATGGGGACATTTTTTCTGGCATATTCTTAATTTATCACCTTGTTAAGATATTTGTAGAAGAGAACACTAAGATGTTAAAGGCAAAAATGATTTACTTTGATAACAAAAAAAAAAATGCCAAGTCGAACAAATGTTGCGTGAAGAGCTATTCCTTAGCGATCAAATGGGCAGTATTTTAATGATGGTTCGGCTTCCGGATGATCTTAAAAATCGGAATGATTCTAAATGCTTTCAGCCTTGAATAAGGCAGAATGCGGGGAGGAAGCAGGGAAAGGGGCGGGTGATTTTTATCGTGCCTCTTTTTAATCCACGTAACAGCCTTTAAAAGGTTTATACGACACAACATCAAGGCATGAAAGGCAAAAGTGATTTACGGATAAGACAACCAAAGTTGGTCACATGTTACGTAATATTATGCTTTAGTTTTTAAATGAAGTGTTTCGATAAATTTTGACTTCCAGATGATCCTAAACATACTGAAGGATTATGGGTGTTTTCTAACCTTGAATGAAATGGAGAGTATAAATAAATAAATCACCTTATGTTTTACTCAATCTCATTAAAACTAAGATATTTAAGTTCCTGTTAAGTTGCATTTAAGATAATTAGTGACTTGTTGCATTGTTTTTTCAAATGAAGAAAAAAAGTTTACCTATACTAATACAGAGTAACCAAGTAGTCATAAAAGATGGTTAAATTTCAATTTTACTGTTAACATTCCATACAGAAAGAAGTTTCCTGCATAAAAAAAAGGAAAATTATTTGCTACTGCCATGGACTTCGTTTAAATTTTCTCAGTAGCGCTCTGTCGGGAGTACTTTAAGTGCATTTTAATTAATGAAATAAAACTCTTCGAATTTGTTTTGTTTTTTTACGTTCCTCTCTCTCTCTCTCTCTCTCTCTTTGAGGGAGGATAGACGACAATATTGCAGATGACAACATTCAAATTTTTATGACGGGCAAAACATCGCTTGGAAAATGATAGAAACAAGTGTTTAACCGATGCAAAAAAGGGGATGGGACGAACCATTTACTGGGTGCAAATAGCTATGATGTGTATCAAAATGGTTGAGAAATTTGTCTGGAGTAATTTTCAATTGAATCAAAGAAAAAAAAAATCGTAAACCAAAACTTAAAATTTGGAGGCAACAAGTACAAACTTTAGAAGGAACTCTCATCTATTTTGAAGCAAAAGATAGTACTAGAAGCCCCGGTAAGCGCTGCTATATACAGTGAAATCCCGTTACAACGAATACCGATACAACGGAATATCCGTTTTAACGAAATGAATTTTCAGGCCTGATTTGATTTCCATTGCATTGCTTGAATTCTATTACAGCGAAATTCCCGTTACAACGAACAAAATTTGCGATCCACTGAAGTTCGTTGTAACGGGACTTCACTGTAGCATGATTTAGAAAAACTTTCCAATTAAAATCTGTGTTGTTCAAAACTTTAAAAAGCCCACTCGCATCCCTTGGCTTCTCATTGCCTCAAATGTCGTGTGAATGAATTGAGAAGCAACTGGTCGAACAAACAAAAGTGAGTAACGAAACAATAATAGGGTCACAAACATCAACAGAAGCAACAACGTTTCAACACTTAATCCCGAGCATCACGAAGACAATGAACATCCGAATATCTAAAATCAAGTATCCTTCGCTATCCCCTTTTTTTGGTCTTTTTTCTTCTTCTTTAGACGCATCATACACCTGACTGAATATGGTGGGTCGAAGGTCAGTCGTATCATAAATGATACGCGTGTCAACCCATTCAAGAGAAGAGATTTGGGGGAGAGAAGTATTAAATGACTCTTCTAGCTGCCCAGCATAACTGAATGGGACTCCAACTCGTTTGGGATTCATTCATACAACCGTCGAGTGCTGCTACAAGCACAATCATCAGGTAGAGAAGGGGAAGGCATTGTTTATGTTCGCTCCCCCCCTTCTCATTGTGGTTGGGGAACAGCAGAAATGATCGTCGGACTGTTATTCTCTTTGCGGCAATGTAATTTTCCGGGGCTGACCACATATTGAGAAAGTGTCTGGTTATTGGTCAAATTTTCAAATACTAGAAACATTAAGGGCCTGCAAATTTTGGTCGTTCTAACGGGAATTTCGTTGGAATTCAAGCAATCTAATGGAAATTTAATCAGACCTGAAAATTTATTTCGTTGAAACGGATATTTCATTGTATTGGTTTTCGTTGTAACAGGATTTCAATGTATTGCTCAATCCATTCGCACGGCTGTGACATTTTCACGCATGTCACAGCCGCACTTCATTTTCGGAGTTTTTAAATTTGCCTCTTAATTTCTATATATATGATTATTTTTCATAATATAAAGTTTCAACTTTCTAAAAAAATGGTTTGCAGGGGGTGTGACATTTCGCGGAATTTTTAAAGTTTGGCTTTAAATTACTATGTATTTAAATAAATGGAACTATATTTATCATAATATAAAGTATCAACTTTTTAAAAAAATGTTTGTACTTATAAAGCAATGATTTGCTCGCGTTGCGGGCGTGACCATACAGTCACACCCGCAACACGAACAATCATTTTTTTTTAAGTACAAATTTTTTTTAAAGATAACCGATAAGTTTCTCATATTTAAACATGTAAAAATAGATGCCAAAGAATAACATTCCGAGAATAGAGGGCAAATACATGCGTAAAAATGTCACACCAGTGAAAAAGGATTATACAATCTCTGAAATTACTAATTCATTCAGAACGGACAATCAAATTCGCTGCTGAAAATTTCATGGAACTAGAACTAATACTAATTATTAGTGATATTCGAGGGAGCGGTTACATAAAATAAAGCGAGAAATATTTCATTTAATTAGAATCAAGTCATATATTTTTCATAGAAGGAAAAATTCTACCAAAAAGCTAGAAGCTTAGCATGAATAAGAAACCAAATTAGAGTTTACGATGGTATTTGGAAGAAATGTCTGCCTTTCATTGGCATTCGTACTAAAAACCTTCATTATAATAGGAAGTAAATCTTCAACTTTTGTGCGAAGCAAATATTCCTATATATATTCTAAAAGGACTAGTTACAGTTATAAATAGGGATGCAACAGAAAATCTTTTAATACAATTGATAAAATGTTTGTCCAGAAAATCCTGAACTATTGAAACGAGGTGTTGATCTCGGCCTCTGACAAACTGAACGAACGCCTTGAGTTTTTTCAAAACCAAGTATATTGCGAATTGTTACTGAAGGAGATAAGACTACCCCTCTGTTGGCGATGAAATTATTGGCAAATAACCAATCAGTGACCAATGCATTTATGAAAAATGTAAGTGTTCATTAGGATTCCAAAACAATTCTTTCTGGCGGGACTAAAAAGACAATCAAGAACGTTTTCTACAGTGACTTTGATTGCTTCCCATCAATTAACAATGCCCCTATTGAACTATTTTCGTTAGTTAGCTCTTTGGACTACGTGGACCTCGATGTAAGATTGGATTTAAATCTGAAAATTAAAAAATCAGATTTTTTTCCCCTGAAGCACTTCGTACGATAGCTCTAGATACCATCCACGATCGCTATCTTGTTTATTATTGGCTGCATATTTATAACAGTGGTTCCTTTTCGGACTTCTCCCAAGGAGCTGGAGCCGGTAATTGTTGTGAACTATGGTGAAGTACAGTTACAGCAAGCTTCAAGGGATCTCAAATTTTGTTCGTTGTAACGAGAATTTCGTTGTAATGGAATTCAATCAATGCAAACAGCAACTAAATTGGGATTGAAAATTTATTTCGTTGTATTGGTGTTCGTTGCAACGGGATTTCATTGTATTTTGCTTTTACATTCCAGTTGGAAACTTCTCAACCCGTTTCGATGGCAAAATGAAATTATTATTTGTTGCACTTCAGCAGCTTTTCAGTTCTTTTAAGAAGCTGTGATCCTCACCGATTCAGCATCTGTCCTCTGGAAATATTATACACTGAAAATCGGGATAATTCTTGCTAAGAGTCGAACTAATTAAAAAAATTAAGAAATTGAAGGAACAGTCAATTACAATTTTTTGATGTTTCCTTTTTGTTTCATTTTGAATATTTTCTATGTTGAAGGGGAGTAGCTGACTTCCCTAAGGCTTACCTCCCCCACCCCTAACCCCCCACATTTTGGGAAGTATTCTTTGACATCCAGGCAAGCAATAAACAGTTCTGGGATCTTGAACTACGGTTTATATTTGAGTATTTGTGGGTGTCCCTCTTGACTAGAGCTCTAAAATCAAATAACAGCTTGCTTGGGGTTTCAGCTACAATTACCGTTATGACAAGGCACACGAACGCAGACGAAAATAATACTTTTTTCATTGTTCTTTCTTTTGTATGGGGGGTGAGAAGTGTTTCGTTTCGCCCGCATCATCCATTTCACAGATGGCATACGCTGCTGCGCAATTTCAACGGAAGCAGCTAACCAGCGGATAAATGTATTTCTCATTAAATCCTTCTAAATCTGCTATTGCACTGATGAGTATTGACTGCATTACAATACGCAAGTTTCGAAAAGGATGATATTGCTGGTGGACGGTGTTAAAAAGGAAGATATAATTCGTTTTGATATTCTTACATCGTTTATAAGGGACTAATTGATTAGTATTTTTCCCCCCGCTTTCACTTCAAGCACTTATCAGCTTTTAGAAAGCTCTTCAAAATATTCCCCATCATCTACAGTTCAGTTTTCATCAGAAGTGTCAATTTTTTCATCAAAATCGCCAGGGGCGTCAATCAAAGTTGAAACCATTTTATTTAAAAATAGTTTGGAGCGTTACATAAAAAATATTATTCAATCTCTCTATTCTGTATAGATAACACCTGCTCTATTACAAAAAGAAAAAAAAAATCAGATATTTCTTTTCGCATCTTCTAATGCCCTCAAAATCAAATTCAAGTTGGAGTGATTTGATAATTGAATTCGTCTTTAATTGAGAATAATATATATAATTTAATAATTCAACATACATTACTCATGATCACACGGCTATCCCTTTTGATTGGAATAAAGAGAGTTCTGAGGTATACTTGAACACAAATTTTTAATAAAAATATCGTTATTTAGGGCCATTTCGCACAGGTCCCCACACATAGGCATACAAAGCACGTCTTCTGCGTGCAAAACTTATCAAATGAACGAAAAGGAAAGGTTTCTTATATGAGACATACTTTTAAAAATTAGGATTGGAACATAATGTTCATCATTTATGTGGCCTATAAATTAATAAAAATTGGTCAAATTTGCGAAACTCAAAAGTATTGAAAGATTGTATCAAAAAATCAAAACGTTAACGAAACAAGTATGCCAAACACTGTTAAAACTACAGGGTGCATTTGGCACCTTTCAAGGGTGAAAAGATTGCTTAACCCAGCGGGCACCGTGGTGAAAAATGGAACTCTATCCGTTTCCCGTTGCTGACCCCCCCCCCCCCCCCCCGTGCTGTGTGAATTTTTGAATAAAATTGTGTTCATTATTATTTATTGTTTTGAGTCATAAAAAAAAACTAAGTCTTTGTACATTTTCCACGTTCAATAGTTCTGAAAATTATTAAAATCCGTACTTTAAGGCATTTGATCACACTTTAACTTTTCAACATAGTTTAGAAGTGTTCATGGCTTTAATTTGTCAGTTCGTGTACTAATTTTCGTACATCAACTTGGATTGCTTAGTAATTTTGATACGTTATTGACATTTACTGCAGCACGATCGTAAGGAAAATGAAAAGCGTAGAAATTTGTAAATCATTTACAGGAACAACCATTAATATTCAATTATATTGCTACCATGAAAAAATAAAATCGTTTCATAAACGTTCAAAATTTTAATCAAGAGTAACATATTAATACGTACGTTTTTCTACTTCGACATTTGAATATCCGTATAGAAGATAAATAAGCAATTTTTTTCCAATGTAAAGTTTTTCGATGGATAAAAGCCAAAACAAATTTTAACGATCTTTTCGTTCCTACTGGAGTGACGAAAAAAGTTCACTCCTTCGCTTCAAGCAATTACGCTGACTACACGAGATAATAAATGAAAAATCGAGACGGAGAAAGAATTTCAGTTTCAAACCGCCGCTTTTTGAGCAATCACGATTGCTTATTGTTCTCATTTGACTGTTTTTGATGTTAGCTGAACTTATTTTCCCACCGCCACCCTCCGCACCATCACCGTCGACGGGCTCCTCACGATGCTGCACCTATAGCGAAAGCCCTCTCCAGGTTGCGTCCATGTCCTACTCACACGCGCATACATACACATACACATACACACACATACACCTACACACAAACACATATGCCTACACACACATACACATACCCTCCCACACACACATTCATACACACAACTACCCACACACTTATGCCAGCACACAGACACAAACACACATACCCCCACACACAAACACACACGCCTACATACACAGACTCGTGATTGCGAAAAACATAATTTGAATTCAAGATGTCAAAATTCAAATTAATTTTCTTTTTTTTTCGTTCTCTTCTAAAAAAAGGGCTGTTTTGTTTATACGCAGCACATTAGAATTTCTGTTCACCTACTGATTGCATCACATTGTTAACAATAAATCTCTTAGTTAAAAATCCACAAGATTCCTGACAACAGAAGCAAGTAAAACCACATATTCAAAATTTACAATTGAATTAACTTTTCAAATATCATCGAATTTAAACGTTTTGATTATTAAATGTTACTTATTCAGTGCTGATAGATATTTTTTGGTAAAATAATGCATGATAGAAATAGCAACACATGTACATAACGACAAACTGAAGAATTAACGTACTTTGAAACACTTTTAAATACGTTCGAAAGCCTTAAAAGCTACACTATGATCAAATGCCTGTACTTAAGCGAGATTTTGAAGAGTAATCGCAGAAGTGTTTAGTTTAAATCCAGTTTCGTACTTCATTCAATGTGAAAGTGCATCTCGTTGTTACTTGCTTCGTCCGCCATTGATTGTGGTTGAACTAAGTCAGAGCGCATGCTCCATCGTGTCACCCTTGCATTTAGGAGGTCCGTCTTCACATTTATTGGCGCCATTCACCTTGATCACATTTCCTAGCCTCCATTGCACCCTGGTGCACCGTGTTTTCATCCCAGGGAGCCAAATAGCTTTCCAAAGGCACCCGTAGTTATGTCAGTGAACCTGGGAATGCAAAGGTTTTTCAATTCCAAGATAATGATCGTAATGCATTTTGACAAAGATTAACAAGATTTTTCAAAATGCACTAAAAGTCATCTTTCTTACTTTTGGTGACTATTAGAGGTAGGAGAAGTGTTAAATGAAACTACAGTGTTACTCAACACGAGTTGGTGCGTGAAAAACTTATCCGCAATGCTATATTACTGATCATGCGTGAATTAAACAAAGTAAAGCGTTTGTTTCACGTTAACAGTTGGGGAGGGGGAAATCCCCTACTACATTATAGAAATCTTTGAAAACAATTTTCGATTATACCTAAAATAACACGGAAAAGACGTTTCTTGCTTTTTTAGAGCAGCATATAAAAATAGAAGTTAAAATTTCTGTAAACTCCTTAGCAAGTGTGCTCAAGTCTTTTCCGAAGATGTTCTCAAAGGTGCTCAATCTGTTTTTAACTGGACCTCCAATTTGATATCTAGTGCGTTCTGAAAGTCATGAGCGGGACACATTCGGTGCACTTTTGGAACCAATTTTAGTTCACTTTCGGATTCAGGCGACGGGAAGACTCTTTTTAAATTAAAGTGATCAAACATGTTCCCAATTTGTTCTGGGATGTTGTAGAGCGTTTTTGGACCTCCGAGTTTATGTCATATCATGACTTCGCAAAACAATTGGAGTTTAACAAAATTTGGAAAATTTGTGTAAATACCATCATAAGAATAACTGGTGCGATATAGGCAAAAAATGTTTTTTAACTTTCTCTCCAGATGTTCACTGCTCAGGCTGTTTACATATGTATCTGTATCCTGAAGTCTGAAAACTAAATAGTGGCATCAAATATTCGTTTCTATATCGGTCATGACTTCCCAGAACAATGAAAGTTTCAGAAGCGGGAAAAGGGAAGTAAGTGAAAACGCCATTCTGGAATAAAAGAGAATGAGAGAGAAGAAAAAAAAAATCTCCGTCTCCGAGTTCCAATTTTTGTAAAGTTTTGTGCTGAATAGAACGCTCACTTTTTTCGTTATTTCGCAACAGTAAGCTTGTCTTTATGAAGCTCATTACCATCAAATGTTCCTCAAATAAAATTTATAGCCCTTTGAATCAGACTACGTGCTTGATCGTAAATTCTTAAGTGTCCAGATTCCCTCGATCGTAAAAGCTCGCAAGCGGTCAGGCGACCGATTCGTTATTGAGATCATCCATCATTCCTCAACACCGCCCCTTTTGTCAACCTGGATTCGTCAGGAAAGTCATTCTTTCTCGGGAAGGCGGATCCTGGAATGTCATGACGTCATCAACATCAGCCAATGGTGCCTCATGGATTGAAAAAACGACTGCCTCTAACATGACTGGAATTTTTTCTGGAGGAATTTTTCAAGAATTAATGGTGATGGGATGTTGCGCAGTTCCCCTTAAATCAGCTTCTTAAATGCCAGTGACATTTCCTAATCGTAGCAGCAATTAAACATTTGATCCACTCATAAGCTGAAGAACGAATACGATTTAGGGCGCAAGCGAAGGAAGAGGATGATTGATGAGGAAGATGCGTAATGCGGGTGGGAATAGCGGGCAGCCCTATAATCCGCGGAATTAAATCCGATACAATTCGTATGTGTATGCAGGGGAGCCCCCCCCCCATTAGAGCAAGGGCGCAACCCCCTAAAATCGCAAAGACCCCCCAAAAGCAAGAGTCCCCCAAAATGAGACCCCCCTAAAAATTTCAATGGCGTAATCTGCGTCGTGACGCCCCCTAGGTGCACCTCTGGTGCATGTAATGAGAACAATCTCAAATATATATTCCTAACCGGGATGGCAAACGTTTTCTAGATAGCAAGGGGAATGGCAGCGAAAGCAAAGCAAATTTGGAACTCTTTAATTTGCTCAAAGGATTTCATCCCCTTCGTGGATTAAACTTTACAGTGAGCTCAAATGCTTCGGAAATTGAATTTTACAGTGAGCTCAAAGCATTCCTTGTATTTTGTGAGTTGAGCTTTTCGGTGAGATCAAAGCATTTCATGTACTTCGTGACGCGTGCTGCCAAGTTTACGTAATCTGTGTAGATTGCTACTCAACATTTTCGTTCCTCAAAACTTAGAGATAACAAATCAGTCGCAAAATTTATTTCATCTTAACTTGAAGTTTTCTACCATTGTGAAAATATTAACACTTGCTTCATCCCTTTTAACCTACTTTTAAGTAAAAATTTAGAAAGAGACTAGAGTTATATTAATGTATTTAAATAGATTTTATATTTTTAGAAAATGTCGTTGAAAGCACAATCAAGAATTTCTGCTTTAATTCGATAAATATTTTTAAAATAAAATTTTGAAAGGATATTTTTTAGAGGAGTTTATGCATTCCGAGGGGTGTCTGCCCCCCCCCCTCCCCGTCCAATGATTTCTAAAGATATTATTCAACTCGCATAAAAAAGCACTTTGTGGGCAATACATTAGCTTTGCTTTAACCTTCATTTTAATAAGAGCTTTGTTTTTGTGTAGTTTAAAACAAGTTTTAAAAAATCAATTGAACCCGGCCTACTCTAGACACTATTAAAAATAAAATTCAATGTTTTAACAAGAAATTGGTTGAATCTAGCAAAAATTGAGTTGCAGCCAGTACTGTATAGGAGAGAAGAGGGACTCCATCCCACGAAACATTTTTTTTTTTTTAATTTTTTTAATTTTAAAGTTAAAGCAAATAAAATGTAAATTGGTTTCTAACCTCATTTTATCTTGATGCCTCCTCCCAATCCCAAAAAACGTTCCCGAAAATATTTTTTTTTTTGCAACTGCAGCACTGGCTGCAGCCATCATTTTGGTGACAAGTTTCACATATTTAGTGGTAATGTTGCAAGTATTAGTGAAATCTTGAACTAATTTCATATTGAAAGCTTCAACAACTCTTAGTTTTTCTCAGCAAATCGTAGTGAAATCAAAAAGCTTCCTTGCCTGGAAGTCGAACGTAAATTCCCCGCTTATGAGGTTCATAAATGAGTAAAGTGGCGCAGCTAAGGGGAGTTATTGGAGGGTGAAAACACCCCCCAGAGCCATTGGTTTTAACATAAATGCAAATTCTAATATAGTAGTTTATGCACAGAAAGGGCTGTTTTGTTTAAAAAAAAAACCTTTAGGAGATATTTTTGATCAAAAAACCCCTTCAAAAGTTATTTTTCATCGAAAACCCTCCTCAGAAGGTTTTTCTGGCTGCGCTAGTGAGTTAGTCACATATGTATTCGAAAGATAATCCTCTATAGTTGGAGCAAACCTAACTTCGCAGCATTGGGAAGGCTACGCAGAGCCATTAAAATGCTGCTAGGTTAGATTTGCCCCAACTATAGTTCATGCGTACAGCTGAAGCTGGATTTTACTTTATTATCTTATGTTTCTTTTTAAAATATATTTAACTGTTTTCTTTATTTTATCTCACATTTTTAATTATAAAGTCAATTTTATTCGTGAAAATTACTTGCAACTAACATGTCATAGGGTGCATGCATTATTATGATTTGGATCCGTTTCCATTATTCAGAAATTTTTATTTGAGGAAATTGCCCCAAATTTAAGCTCTGCAAACAAGGTTTTTTTTCCCCTTCAAATTTGATTAATTGAAGTGTTGAAATTTGACATTAAACTCCAAAGGTTCAACTTGTAATAAACTAAACCACGTTAAAGAACTTTCTATTATAATGTTGCATTTGTGTTTATAAAAATATATTCCTTAGATTGTAAGTAAATTGCACAAAAATTATCACCTAAAATTTAAATTCCCTCACAAAAGCATTTGGCAAGAAGAACTACATGCCGTGGCTATTTGGTGATATTTCACCACATTTGGCGACAAAACTGAGATTCTAAACCCAGTATCAGTTTGGTGACATAAGCGACATTTGATGGCGAAGTCATGGCCGGAAGACTCATTTTCTGAAGGGGTGTCATTTTAATGCATAAATCAGGTGCGAGTTTTTTGAAATATAAGTTCCAAAAAACGGCTATAGGCTATCTTCGGGCACTTAAAAGGGGGTCATGACCTTTAGAACACCCCCTTCTCATTTTGAAATCAGCATTGCGAAGTTTCTACAGAATCCAGAATAAACTATACGTGACATTTAAAAAAGAAATAACAACGTTAAATTGCACAAATTACTGATTACTACAGACACGTGTTTGAGAGTTATAAGGAACCCCATTTTCAATGCAAAATGAGCTTAAATGAAAAGACGCATATCCTGATGCAAATCATTGTAATTAAAGTCTTCCCTGCCAAGGAGAGTCTACCAGACATAGGTGCGAATTTGGTGATTATTTGGCAATATATTGCCCGATTTGGATACTATTTGGCGAAGTTTCTGTAGAATCTTAGCAAACATGTTATCAAAACATTTTTCCCATAAAGCTGGTTTGAATCAAAAATAGCTTATTTTGTATCAGGAATTACGTGTAATGTAAACATTTCCATAGATGCTAATTTTTCATTTTTTGAAATTCAAAAAAGTACCGTCAAAATAACCAAAACCAAAATTGTTTTGCACATGATCTACGAAAAAGTTTCTTTTCGATAAAGGTTTTTCAATGCTAATCCCCCTTTTAATCTGAACTTTATATGTATTTACTTTAAACATCCCCGTAGGATAAAATGTTTAAGTTTGTTTAAATTATTCAAAAGATGATTTTGAAAAAAAAAATTTTTTTGTTTGCACATATTCAACATTTTTTTAAAAAAAAATTTAGTGTCACATCAACAACATTCCCTTAGAGTTTGTTTGAAATAAATCCACCTTTCAGTGCGAGATTTGTGCCTGCGTTTACTTCTCACCCGTAGGCGTTATTGTTATTTATTTAGTTTTTAACTGTTTATAATGGAAAGAAAAATTGTTCGAATAAAAAAAATGAATTATAGGAATAAGATATACTGGTTGAGATCATTCAACTGTAAAAAGTTTGTTCAAATAGAATAACTCTTTTTTTTTTTTTTTTTTTTTAGACTGAGAGAGGCAAACAACCCGTCAGGCTCGCATTTCTCTCCTCACTATCCAACGTTCCAATTTTTTATTCTTCAATACTTTCCTAATTATTTTATTTATATTTAACGTTTTGAATTTTGTCTTCAGCAATATTTATTCAGTACATTAAGCTTATTTCCTATCTTTATTCATCTTTTTGAAAGTTTATCGGGAAAGTAGGCCAACGAATAATTATAACTTTGGTCAAACAGGCATCAGCTTCATTTTTTTTCATATTTAAGTCCTTAAAGATTGTTGAAGTTTAAGAGATACAGGCGGGTTGATGTACGCATTTCTTCTTTTAGTTTCGAAAATATTCGTTTTTTTTCCTTCATTTTGGGAAGGAGAGAGAGGAGAAGAGCCTAGAAGAATCAGTTTCAAAGAATCATGTAAGAATTAAACCCGTTTCCTCTTTTAATCGCTATAAACAATATTTTTCCAATTTCAAATTACACAAAATCATGGAAATATGCTGTTAAAACTCTTAAGTATTGTAAAATCAGCAACAAAAACGAGAGAGAGATAGAGAGTAAGGGGAAGAAAATAAGGATGAATAAGTAGGAGAAAAAAAAAACTGCTAGAGGAACCAGCATTACTTAGTGAAATAACTATAAGCAACCAATCTGGAAGCAACAAAATTAAAAGAAAGTAAATAGACCACCTGTTGATTGCGTCTGAAACATATCATTTTCGTTTCGCGTGTTGCGTCCACACTGTCACGTGACTGTGGCGATCAGTCGAAAAAAATGACCGCGACTGATTGCTCAAATGTCACACAAAAACTAACCAGACACGCACGGGGCGAAACATTTAGGGAGAGAAATTTTATTCCGTTTCACTTATTCGTTTCTCATTACTACTTTTTTTTTTCATCTTTTTTTTTTTTTTTTTTGTGCGTTTCGATTATATTTATAAACTGCTCCGAAGTATTTATGAAGTGATAATTATTCATTATTGAAATTAGCAATGATATTCTAATGTTAACAATAGTATTTGAATTAATGCCGACTGCCCTGTCTCCCTCTCTTTTTTCTTTCTTCAAATCTACAATAGTAATTTTAGTTCGTGTATACTTACCTTATAAAAGAAGAGAGGGAGGGAAAGCAATCCCCCTCCTCTTTTTTTTTTTTGCTTTTTTTTTAAGTACTGGAACAAAATAGCAAGAAGATGTGTACACAAGGGCGCCCATATAGAGGGGCAAGGGGGGCTCAAGCCCCCCCCCTTGGAAATGAGAACTTCCTTGCTTTTAGTGCTTTTTTCTTTGCAAAAAATGTATAAAAATTTCTTTTCCAGCCATTGATGTATAAATTATTAAAAATCTCAAATTTTAATATGTCTAATATGTACTGAAATCGCTTTCCATGGGGAAAACATTCTGCTAAACCATGGGGAAAATTTTTGAGCCCCCCCCTTAAAATTTTGCATATGGGCGCCCTTGTGGGTACACACACGCTCACAAACACACACCATGTAGTATATGAGGGAAAGGTGCGCCCATGTGAACACTTTTTTTAATTTCTTTGTTTTTTTTTTTTTTTTTTTTTTTAATTGGTAATTTTTCAACGCAAAAGAGACCACATTAAATAGTCTTTTCTTTGTGTCATGGACTTTATGGAGATTTTTTTAATAAAAATATTTTACTCTTTATGGCAGTTTTTAAAAAACGTTTCAATTGTTCACATGTGCCCCTGTAGGGAGGCACATATGAACAGGCCTGAACCACATACGAACATGATTAAAAACTGCAAGACAATTATCATACATCAATTACATTGAAGGGTTTTAACCAATACTGTATAAGTTTAAATTGTACGGTAATTGTGAAATCAAGGAAATATTTTCCCTAAATGCATAATTTCTCTCCATCAAATTTTAAAGTCTAGTAGCCTTATTAAATTTTTTTCATGTCTATCACTGGATAGACATGAAAATACCTAATAAGACTGCAAATTACAAAGAATCTCTATTATGCAAAGATTATTCAAATTATATATTGCTTTTAAGCTTCATACAGAGTTTGATAATGTATTTTAAAATTATTTTAAACTTCAGTTTTTAACTAAATGAAAATATTTTGTGTCTCTTAGACCAATCATTTAGTAACAAATGAATTAAAAAAATAAAATAATAAAAATAAATAAATAAATATTTAATAATAATAAAATAGTTAATAATAAATTTACCATCTGATTTTTGAAAAATAATAATTACAAATACTTAAACATTTTTTCAAAAATTACATTGTGCTATATTTATATAGTTATTACGGAGGGGCTATGGGAACTGTTCACTTGTGCCTTATTCTCTACATTGGAAACAACTCGCAAAAAAAGAATTCTTAATTCAATAAAAAAAATAAACATTGTCATTAATTTGCTTAAATGTTCACCTTGATGCTCACATGTTTAGCTTAATAGTTAGTTTAAGATATGCTTTCGCGAGAAAAATACAGTGATAAAATTATTTACACCTTCCAAAACAAAAAAGTTGCCATTACAGAAACATAAAACAAGCAACAATAAAATTAAAAAAATTAAAACCCCCCTGACTGAGTCGCAACTGTAGAATCAAGAGGAAAAACTTGAAAATCCTTTTAAAAGCCTTATATTATTACTAGCTGCGTTGCCCGGCTTTGCGCAGTCTACCTTGAAAATAAAAATTGTTTCAAGTGACGCATATTCAACAACAGGCTTAAATAAATAAATAAATAAAAAACATCATGCAAAATTTCTCTCCCAAACAATGACGACAGATATTAAAATACTTTTAAGAAATTAAATCGAGAAAGATGGATTTATAAAAAGCGTAACCATGGAAACACAAAATAAAAAAGCTTAAGGAATTAAAATGCGAAAGAAAATGGTTAACAATTTGAATGGAAATGAGATTTTTTGAGCTTGATTTAAAATGGCTTGTAACGTTTTTCCCTTTTGAGATAGAAGCTTAGTTTTTCGACCATAGGTCGAGATGGAAGTGGAGTAAAAAATATCGCTTTTTCCAATGGTGTCAAAAGAAAACTCTGGGACACTTCCTTCATTTTTAATTGATAGATTTAATAAAGAAAGTAGTACCTAAATTTCAGCTAAGTCTAAAAAAAATCGAGTTAAAAACGCAAATAACTCCCGCCGTAGTTAAGTTAGAGCGTTGAAACAAATTGCGTAGAACTCCGAAAATTCTACCCTTTCCAACGATATGTAATATTAATATGTGCAAGTAATCCCCCCCCCCATATTTGGAAATTTATATGAGAACTGATGGGCCTAAATTGGAACAAAAAAAGAACTACTCATCGATTTTTTCGAACCGGTCTGCAAACCTTTCCGATGCTAAAAGAAAGATACTGTGAAAATTTCAGCGGAATCGGCCGGGGTAGTTCTTGAGTTTTGCGCGTTCACACAAACAGAAGCATTTTGGAGACTTCATTTTATACTATGTAGAGAAAAATCAATGTCAAGTATTTTATTTGAGCTATTAAATAGAAAATGGCAACAGATATAAATTTTAAATGATTGCGTTTTATTTCCTTGTCGACCAACAATGAATTCGGTTATCAATCGCGTGAATAAAGGCTTAGCCGTTATTAAAATCTGCTTTAAAAAAACGTTTTCGAATTCTATGAGTCATAGAAATTCCAAACACATTCTATCAGACGCGGAAAAAATTTTCTTTATTTTGGTATTAAATTTAAAATTTTTTAACTTTGTTTTCACTGTAAAAATTGCGAAAAACCTTTTAGAGGTTTTAATTAATATATTCGTTAATTAATGTCATCCAAAGATGCAACCTAGCTAAGAACACTCTCGATCATTTCTCCTTCCGAATATATTTTTTTTCTTAATCGGTCCATCCATTTAGGCGCTAGCATGCCACAGAGAGACACGTCAAAGCTCATATTTTTCACAAACATTACATTCATGATAAGGAACAACATTTGCAAAAATTAAGAAAACTAAAAATGTCAACAATCAGTGTGTATGTGTGTGTGTCTGTGTGCAGGCGTGAGTGTGTGGGCATGTGTGTGTGTGTGTATATATATATATGTGTGAAGATGTGTGTGTATGTATGCGTGTGTGTGTGTGTGTGTAGGATATGGACGCAACCTGGAGACTGTTTTCTTTGGAGGAGCAGCATCGGGAGGGTCCGGTCGACGGTGGTGCTGCAGAGGGAGGCGGTGGGAAAATAAAATCATAGGAACATCAAAACCGTCAGGTGAGACCAATATGCAATGTGATTACTCGAAAAACGTTGTTAGGTGCAAAAAAAAATGCCTTTCTATTTTGAAATGCATTGTTACAACCTGAATTTTGATGAAATATAAAAATCATAGAAATATCCACAAAGGCCTTTAAAAACGTTACTAAAAAAAAGGGGGGGGGGACTAAGAATTATTTTCTTACTTCCATTTGCAGATCATTCTCTACATTAGGTCAACTTGAGGTGCTATTTCTTAAAATATTGAACTTAAACTTTAAACTAAAAAGGCAAAAGAAATAATAAGATTATTTTTTTTTTAAACACAATGACAAAAAAAGCGCATATTTGGTTTTTAAAAAAACCGGTAAATAATTTCAAAAAAAAAAAGCCTAAAATGAAAAAATAAACAAACAAAATCTCAAAATATGCCGAAAAATTGCATAAGAGTTCAGAAAAGCAAATGTCATCCAAATCTTTGTGAATAATAATTTTCTTAGGTCCTTTAATATATTTGATGCACCTTCAAATTTAGCACTTAACGGTAGACTTATCTGCATCAAATGAATCGAATTTTCAGAGTTTCCTGAATAAAAAACGCTAAATGTTTTCTTGAGTTGCATGTAAGTTATCTTCATTTTTCAATCAGTCCTGGATTAAATGCCATTGTTTTTGTTTTATGTAGACGGATATAGCGGATGTGACTTTTGTGTAGAAGAAAATTGTAAAAAAAGATCCGTTAATTTATTTTTACGTCAGAAAAATCGTTCACCATTGACGAGTAAATCACAAAATTTCCCCAAGGGTGTCCACGAAGAGGATGGATGATTCATGGTGCAGACTGCATCACTTTAATTTTTAGGATGGGGTGGAGGGGAGATGACTTTAGAGTTTCTGCTCTCATTTTGAGAAGTCACAAACACTTGGTAAAATTTCATTAGGCAAGTATGGCTTGTTTTAGGTTCACAATTGATTTACTAATATCTAAACAATGAATACTGCTTACGCTAAATAATATTTCTTAAGCAGATATACAAAGTTAAGCAAATAAGTATGATCTAAAAGTTTTGACACTTCTGGCTTTTTTTTTATTTTTATAATTTCTAGTTTTGTTAAAAAATAAAATAAATAATTAAACCATAAATAGTGGGAGGGGGGCAGTTCCCCCTTTTTATGGTGGTAACCCCCCCCCCTCCCCATCGCCGCCTTTCCAAGATATTATTTTCTTTTTAAAGTATAATATATATTTTTAAATAAATCTACGTATGTTTGAGCTTTTTGAAAAAAATGATACAGAACTTTGTTAAGTGCAAAAAATACTACCAATAATGATTTTAAAAAAGTCGCAAGCCTTTCCAATAAAACAACAACGAGGGTTTTTTGTCTTTTTTTAATTTTTAAATCTAACTTTATTTACCCTCCTTGTTTCTTTCGCATAGCAACAAAAGAGAAAAAGCCAAAGTGGTACTTAAAACAAGAAAACAAGTTTCAGTTTCGTATAAGAATGTTTTCGAATAGTAAACTTGTTATTTGCACTGTCGAGTGTCGCGTGACTAAATTTAAAACAAAGAAGTCTTGATTTACTCCTTCAGACAGTTTATTTCTTCCATAAAATTTAAACAAGCTCGAAGAAAATCAAAACATTTGGCTTTTTTATTACGCAAATTGTCCGACTAAAAATGCTGTTTTGCATCACTGAATTTCTTTAAACACATAGTACCTCATTAGTCTCAATACTTTATCTGCCAACAAATTCTATCTTCCAGAGGATGTTTATTTTCAAATCGTGGGAGAGTCGCTTCCGCAGGACAAAGTTTCTGAGAAATAACTCCTTTTGCCAAATTATAAAGAAATTGTTATGAAAAAAAAAAGAATTAAATGAAAGAGATCCTTTCTCACGCCGCGTAATGATATAGTTCGAGCATGGCTCTGTCTAGAAAATTGATCTTCGAAGGGTCACGTTCTCTGCTTCCTGTAATGTTAACCACCAACTAGTTTGCGGCCTTGAAGCTTTTTCTTCGGCTGCTGCTAATAGATGTCGCCACGAGCAATGTGATATCAGACACTAATTTCCCTCTTCCCCCTCCCCCCTTCGTCGCTCTTTTATTTTCTTTCACTACGCGGCTGCGTTGCGATTGTTATTGCGACGTTATTTGAAAATAATGACTGTTATTCAGATTTTTGGTGGCAGAGGATGTCTATGATTATTCGGATTTTTACGGAGACACGAAAAAAGCAATTTGAGTTTGGTGAAATTATTTGGTATAAAATAAGAGAAAGAAAAATGTTTTTATCCTGAAAGACTAATGCATTTCCGCTGTCGATTCAGTGCATAACAATTTTCCTGAATTACGGACCACACTATTTTGACTTGTGTAACTGAATGAAATTTTTTTTTTAATTTGGGGAAAAATTCATATGGTCGCTTCGTGATGCTATCATTAAGTTTTGCGTAGTCTTCACAATAATGCCAGGTTAGCTTTATCCCAACAACTGTACTAGGTTTGTGTACTCTCTAAATAATTTTTCCGAAAAAAAAAAAGAACAACGACGAAAAATGAAAAAGTTGATTGCAAAGTTAAAGAATGAAACCTGTTAGCCATAATGAGGAGAGCCGCACTAGGTCACTTCGGAAATTTTCATAAAGAACATTTGCTCCATATATTTTTTTTCTTTTGCAATTTTTCACAGATTAAAAAAAAGCAAAGTTTTTTAAAAATATACCTTAACAAATTGATGAAAAAAGCAGATATTTGAAGCAAAAAGTGAATTTCGATTTTTATCTTTTTGATGTCCCACATTTATAGCCTCCACATATTAGAAACTATGGAAACTATGGGCAGTAGCGTAACTATGGGTTCTAGCTCCTCTAGCGAACTAAATAAATTGCTCCCTCCCCCGCAGGTTCGCCCACATGGGAAGTCACCGGAGGCCATTGTGACCTCAAAAAAACCTTTTGTTTGGGGGGGGGGGGGGCATTTTGAGTGATTGAGTCGACAAATAGGAGACCGCATTGTAATTTTTTTTTCTTATTTTCTTTTTTAGAATTGTTGTCAATGATGCCCAATGTTCCTTCTCAGTAGATGATATGTATGTGTATATAGTATGTGTATTAAAATATATATATACTGTATATATATATATATATATATATATATATATATATATATATATATATATATCCCTTCTAGCTCTTTTTCTTGCGAGTATTTAAAAAAAAAATTTAAAGCTTTTCAGGCACGTAGCTAGAACTTTGTTAAGGGGGGGGGTCCAAGAATTCACGAACTTCAAAAGAGGAGGCATGCTAAAGCAAAATTAGTCGCTCATATTTACGTTAAAAAATAAATCCAATTAAAACTAATTATTAAAATATGATAATTAACTAAAATTAATTAAATAATTGAAATTGATAGAGCATTTATTAAAAAATTATTTAACAAAAATTTTACATTAAGTGGCAAAAAAATTATTGTCAGTTTATAAAATTAACATTAAACTAAAAGCTTTCCCATACTAAGTTTTCATACATGGATAGAAAAATTCCATCACATAAGCTTCCTCTGTTCTGATACTTTGAGAATGAGTGATATAATTCCTATTAATAAAAAGTTCACAATAAAAGAAAATCGGAAAACGAAAACTGTTCTATGGATTACTTGGAAAACGCAGGTAATAGTTTAATAAAATATTAAAGCTTTGTAATATATTTCAACAAAATATGTACAAGTCATTTTATTTGAAAAAAATAAAGAAATCTATATCTATCGAGTCGAATGTATAACTATAAATGCAATATAACGTAATTCCGCCACCCTGTCCGATTTGAACAAGATTTCTGACAAAATTCAACCACCCTCTCGACGAAAATATTAGCAAGGTTTCATTTAAAAAGCTTGAACTAGTTCTTTATTTATCTACTTTATAACATTCTTTTGATTATACGAAATTGAATGAAGTTTCTAATTTTATCCGTTTTCTAATTATCATTTCTAACCATCATTTAAAAACTTGAACAAACTATTAACTCTTTGATGGATGGAGACTTCCTTTGTTGCAATCATTAAAAAAAAATGCGTATTGCCGTTTTTTTAAAATCGTTATTATTATTTTTTTGCAAAACGAATTGGTAAAATAAGCTATCTTAGGATCCGTTATGGTATTTTTTTTTTCTTTCTAATGGGGCTTCGTTAGAGGCTTTAGCCTTTTCGGACCTAGTGCGAACCACCGATATGGCATCTAGTCTTTCAAATGCTACTATTAAGGCGCGGATGTGACTGCACAGGAAATTTCGATGCCGAGTTTCCACCAGATGGAGACACTTGAGCTCTCTTCGGTGCGAAACTGCACTAGGGGTTTAATTTTGTCAAGCCAAACGAATACCTGAGAGATCTTTTACCTGTCGAGTAATGGAATGTATGGTGAATGAAATTAAGCATCTATGTATTTTTATTTTAACAACATTTTGGAAAAAATGCAAATGATTGCTTTTTATAAATGTTTTTTATAAGGTCATGAATGAGTTAAACATTATTGGCGATTTTCCTCTGATGTTTTCAATTTGATGTTTCATTTAAAAGATCAAGAGGAGGCATCGCACCCACCTATCTCACCACCAAACACGAGTTCAGTTTATTCTGCCAATACAAAAAAAACTTCTGTACAAATCAGTCTTTTTCAAATTAAAAATATAATTGTAAACAACTACAGGGAAAAGGGCAATATACTCTATTACGAATTATCGTGTCAATATTTGATTATAACCTGGTTACTTTACTGTCTTTATTAGCAGTAAGCAAGTGTTCGACTCGAAAATTTCATGATTTGGAGTCAAACGTCAAATTTTGATCATTAAGGTAATCTTCGTCCCGTTTGCGATTGCGATAATACAGTAGCATTAAATTAGATACATTTCCAACAATATGTAATATGCATAAAGCTAGCCAATTTTTGAAATCAAAACTTATAGGTTTCTTATAGCCTCAGTTTGTAAATTTTTTGCTCAACAGTCATCTGATGTTCAAAAGCCTAAAGGCAATCTTTTGTAAAAAAATCTTAGAATGATTGTGGTTAAAAATCCAGTAATGATTTAAATCTACCTTCCAAAATTCATCGAACAATAATAACACTTCTGATTCTTTCATTTTCAAATTGGTATAACTTCCATTCTAGGAGCGATTTTGTAATCATGTATTCTCGAAAGCATATCATATTTTATAACGTAGGTAATGACTTTTTTTTTTTCTTTCATGTGATGTTAGTAAAAGATATTCTATTGCAAGAAATAGCAAATAATTTTAACTTGAAGAAATTAAGAGTTAAAAAAAAATCTAATATAGACGTGAAAAACACAAGAAAATGTACCTCGCATTGACCTTTTTTAAATTATATGCGCAGTAAATAGCAGAAACTTTCACCTAGTAATTTTATAGTTAAATGCACATGTCCGTTTTTTGCTACGTTTAATGCTACCTTCGCAATTTACTAATGATGGATGCATAGACGCTTATTAAATAATTCCTCAGTAAAAAGGCGATAAATACTAATCAGAAAATTTATTCCAATGAAACAAATACAAATATGCTTTTCTTGAAAAACGGAACAACATCGAAGAAAGATTTTTTTTCTTCAGTTAAAAATGACTAGCTGCTCTTCTCTTGGGACCATAGACTCACATTTCAGTAAGATTTAAAAGTACGAATTTGTAATAATTACTTTTAAATTACATGTGTTAATATGGCCGAACTTGCAATTTCATAAACTGATTACAGTAAAATATTCAAGTAATTTTCAATTTCATTATTCGCTTCATAAAATTTTGATACAGCGAAAAGTAATTTCGTTGCATCAACTTCAAATTTATTTATTCACTTATGTTCAAAAAAAAAAAAAAAAAAAAACGAACTTTTCAGGATTACAGTTTAAAAGTTGTAAGCTTCCGGGGAGATAAGCAATCTATTATTGTTAAAAATAAACTAAAAGTTTAAATAAGATTATTAATCAAAATATAAAATGAATCTGAAATAAATCATACCAAAAATATAAAGTTCAAAAATAAATTAATAATTAATATTTATTTTTTCTCATCCTCAATCACACGAAGTGTGTGGAATTTTTCTTCCGATGCTGTCGGAACTTAGTTTTTAAATGGGAAAACATATTAACACATAAATTGCTCGTATTGTTAAGAAAACTTTAAAAGGAAACACTACAACTTACCTAGTTTATGTACACTTAATTTTCTTCTGATTACAATTTTGTTCAAGATATGTTTCCTATAAGCGCGTGGTAGAAAAAAACTGTGTGTTAAAACAGAAAATAATAGGAATTTCAATTACTAATTCACCAGGGATGCACCTCACTCTGGCTGTCCTTCGTGCACCATCTGTCTAGGAAATCAAGTCCAAACGGGAAAAGAGTCAAAACGAAAAGAAGAAAGAAAGAAAATCACCCCAATGAGACTGGGGAATGTTTGTTTTCAATTACTTTGCCGATGGCAATTTGGTGGGCTGAGGGAGAGGGGCCGAATTTCAAGGTCACAACCCAGTTGGGTTGAATTGGAAATTCGTCGTTTTCGGACGGATTCTTCGCGACACAGGAAGAGACCGGCGGCAACTGGGAACCCGCAGTTATTTCACGAGGTTCTCGTGTTCTGAATTGACTCGGACGCGGGAAAATTGTCGATAAATGGGAATATTTAAGGGGAAAATACCGGGTTTCATAAAATTTCTCTCTTTGGAAAATTTTTGTTGTCGTGAGGTGCAACAACCGAGAAAAAGCAGACAGTGGTCTTTCGGGAAGGGGGGGGGGGGGGTCCGGACCCCATGGACCCCCCCCCCCCTTGGCTACGTCCTTGAGCTTTTCCTATCAATCGAAATGCCGCCCCCCTGGCTGCTGCGCCCCTGGCGAGAGCCACTTCTGAAAAACCCGTAGTTACGCTACCGACTATGGGGTAACATTGGGTCCGGTCAAAGGAGGGTCCCGCTCCCGGGATGAAAAACGTGACATTTAAACCTATTTTATGTATAAATTCTTAAGCTTGAACGCGACGGGGTCTATCAAAGAGGCCTAAAAAATGTGGAACTGTAGAACTGAAAGTTTTTCTTCTTTCTTTCTTTTTTTTTTTTTAAAGAAGAAGAAAGGGGAAAAAACTTCACCGGTCCGTAAAAAAAATTCCCATGTTTTAAATTGTCCGCAAACGCAAGTTTTTTTTCCCCCGTGAAATATACAATAGCGTCGGTTTCAAAACTTGTGAACAATATTTTTCTAAGTGTTTCAACGAAACGTAAGAACTATATATATATTTTTTTAATTACGATATATTCTAGTTCAATCGCACCAATGCCGTATCCAAAGAGGGTGGGGCTCTTCCCAATGGGAAAAAAAGAGGTTGTCCATAAATGTTGTTGCTCATTTTTGAAAGTATTTCCCAATCCCTCCTTTGTCGCAATGTGTCACACTTAACCTTGCCCCCTTCCATCTCCTTGTCACGATATTTTTTTATAAACACATTGTAATTTAAAAAAAAAAAAAAAAAAATGTGATCTCACATTTCTTGTTACCCCTTGTGCCAAACTTTCACAATCCTACGAACCTCCTCCCCCCTCAAAGTTTGATACAATTTACTGACAACCACTAACTTTGCAGAAGTTCAACCCTCTTGTTACAATCACATTGACACTGCTTCTAATTATTACGGTATTAGGGGCTGTGCATAAATGCCTGTCACACTTTTTTCAACATATCCCCTCCACCTCCCCTTTGTCACAAACTTAGACCTTTGAGCGATAGACAAGCTATTCCATTCAGTCCCTATTGTCGCCTTTACTCCTGCCTCAGCCGCATACAAGTTTTATGTAGCGGGGATAAGTTCAAATAATTTCGCAGCAGTCTACCACGTGGTTCATCACCGGTCCTTTGGATTTCGTCTTTTTGTTCCTCTGTCGCTATCAACTTTTAGAACCGTTTTTAAATCGGCGTAACTCAACTGTAGAAATTGAAAAAATAAATAAAAAATATTAATTTGAATTTTGACATCATGAATTCAAATTATGTTTTTCGCAATCACGAGTGTGTGTATGTAGGCGTGTGTGCTTGTGTGTGGGGGGTATGTGTGTTTTTGTGTAGGGGGTATGTGTATTTGTGTGTAGGCATGTGTGTTTGTATCTGTGTGCTGGCATAAGTGTGTGGGTAGTTGTGCGTATGAATGTGTGTGTGGGGGGGGGGGTGTGTGTATCTGTGTGTAGTCATATGTGTTTGTCTGTGTGCAGGTATGGGTGTGTGGGTAGTTGTGTGTATGTGTGTGTGTATGTGTAGATATCTGTATGTATGCGTGTGTGCATCTGTTTGTGTATGTGTTTGTGCATGTGTCTGTGTAGGTGTATGTATGTGTTTCTGTGTTTGTGTGTGCGTGTATGTGTGTGTGTGAGTGTGTGTGTGTGTGTGTAGTTGTGTATGTATGCGCGTGTGTGTAGGGCATGGACGCAACCTGGAGACGGCTTTCGCTATAGGAGCAGCATCGCGAGGAGCTGGTCGACGGTGATGCTGCAGAGGGTGGCGGTGTGAAAATAAAATTATAGGACGCCAAAAACAGTCAAGTGAGAACAATAAGCAATCGTGATTGCTCAAAAAACACTTATCCACGAATAATAAACTATGCGCTTGCGGGTGACAGGAAAAAAAAAAGCCAAAACATGTCAGGCCGAAGAGAAAAAATTAAAGCGCGAAGATTCCTACTTCAACAACCACACCCACTTTCCGTGTCTTTGTGTGAATGATCTAAAGTCACAAAGTGTCACATTTCACTTTACAACCATCCCCCCCTGTCACATTTCACGCTCTTTTTCTCATAACATATTCCAACAAAAAATGTGCTGTAATACTTCTTTGTTATCTCCTACTTTTCTTTTGATGAACCTGCCCCTACCCTTGAGGATAAACCTGCCTCCTCAAAGTGTGACGTCCTTTGTTGACAACCCCTAAATTTGTAGAAATTCAACTTAAGGATAAACTATAGACCTGTTTACTAACCTAATCGCTTTGTCACACTCACAATGACACTTTCTAATTATTACGGTTCCCTGTAACGGCATTTAGTGAAAATGTGTGTAGGGTTTAGTATTTAATTGATTTAAAATGTTAAATATAATAATGTACATCCTCGTGCGAAGTAAATTAGTAATGTAACTTTTCTGTACTTTACTTTTAAGTAGATTAAATCGGTTTGAAGGGATTTAATTGTATATCCATTAAGACCTATTTTCTTTATGCACCCCTGATTCATCAAAAAAAAAAAAAAACTTACAAGAACTTGGTTCTGTTGAGTGAGGTCTTTTAGGTTTGGAGGGTGCCCATGCCCTTTATCTAAACATTTAGAGGTCACCGAATGTAAATGACTCAGTGCAATAGACCAGCCAAAATTTACCCTCTGGGGGAGAGGTGTTTTATCATAACAGCCCTTACCTGTATGTATGCTACAATATTAGGAATTGGTTAATAGTGTTAAAACCAACGCCTCTGGGAGGGGAGAGGAGGGGAGGGAGAACCTGCAAACGACCCTTGCTGCGCCCCTGACTCAATGCAGCATATGATATTGAAAAACAGTCGATGCATTTTTGCCATCCACAAATGACGTCACGATTTTAGGGGGTGTCGTGAAATTGTGAGTTTGTAACAAGGGGGAAGGGGAGGAGGTAACAACAAGTGTGACATTCCACCTTTTTTTATAAGAGTATTTTGTCAAAAAATAGTAGTGTGTCATGGGAAAAAAAGGGGAAGGGGTTATTAGGAAAAGTTTGACATCATTAATGGACAGCCCCATATACAAATAGACATCGACTCCTCAAAATCAGAGGAGGGGTTCCATTCCCCCCCCTCACCCCCCCCCCCCCCCCTTAAATGTGGACTGCACAAGTCAAAAGCGATTTGCGAATGTTAATACATATTCAGTTCGTTATTGCTTTGCCTTGTACTCAAAAGATGGCGCTTGTATCCCAAAAGGCTACAGATTCACTTAAGGGGGGAGGTCCAGTGAAATTTATACCTCGAACGACAAGATGACACGGACAGCATCGCCTTTCTCGCAATAAAGTCCCATAACCTGATGAATGTTTGTTAAAGAAGACTGAATGCAAAAAGAAAACTAATTCAGTGTGAAAAGGTTTTTCTGTGAAGAAACTAAAATACATGATTTGTAAGATTAATTTCAATTTTGAGGGATGAAGAAAAAAAAATTTAGGCTGCATATTTTTGTCAATTTTCACTCCTTCTGCAACAAATCGCGTTTATGTGCATGTTAATATTATATTTAAATGTATATTAATAAAATTTTAGTTAAGTATTCATGCTTGAGAAATTGCACTTTTAATCACTTCGAGCATAATTTTCTTTTGGAAGCATCATTTTGAAAATAAATGGATCATTGCTTTATAAATCGGTGAATTTGCAAATGGTTAAATAAAAAAGGTCTCCCCCCCCCCCCCCCCAAATACCCTAAAAGGCCTCCCGAAAGCGAGAGCCACTCCTCTCCCGAGAAAAACAGAAAAATACCCCTCAAAACAATCCTTCCTAAAAAATTTCAATATTGTAGTCTGCGCCATACCCTAACTGCCTTTTTGTACGTACTGAGCTGACGTGTTTAATAAAACGTTATGAGCCAGAGCGCTCTCTCTATACTCTCTTCAGACTTCAAACCTAGAGCCGCTATATAGATAGGCCGACGCATCAGCTTAAGTTTAGCCATTTTGGATCGGATTTTTCATTGTTGCGCTGCTAGGGTTACCACAGCAAAGTTTCGGATTTCGCCAAATTTGCCGAAAATAATATTTTATTTAATAAAGAATTCACGTGCCGCTAATAATTGTTCACAGGTAACAATCACCAATCGCGATAACTGGCCAGAAAACACAACTCACTCAAACACGCGCTCCGATCCAAAATGGCTAATCTTAAGCTGATGCGCCGGCTCATATATATAGGGGCCAGCTGGGATTCGATAAACTTTTAAATGTCATGAACATATTTAAAAATAGGAAGTCAATGGTAAATTTTATGCATTATATTCAGTTGGAAAGGTCTAATCATTATAGGAAGGGGAAAAAAACAATCTTAAGCGTATTTTAAAAAAAAGAACTTTAGTTAAAATTTACTTTGAAGAGCCTTCGGCTAACCATTATATGGTACTCCCGTTAGAGGAAACCACATTTCTCGTACATCCACGCAACCATCTTCTGCGTCAAAATAAAGCCATGCCCCCCAACCGGGGAACTATCAACATAGCACACCAGAGGATAAGGGGCAAGGCCCCAGGTGCCTCAAGTAACGAACTTATATTTCCGTGGTATATTCAGTTTGTAGTTTTTTTTTTTTTTTTTCTAAGTTTAAAGTGTAATATATTAAACCAGACGAATGATGCAACTACATATGGGAATCGGTAACTGGTGCAGTCAGTCCGGGAGCCAATTTCTTAACGAGGCTAACGACAAAATTATCCCCTTAGATTGCAATTTGGGGAAAATAACATTTGCTAAATCTTTTAATTTTGCTTGATTGGTAAACTGCGATTAAAAAATCACTTGATAATTTCATTATCTTTTTATGTTTTCCCTTCTTACATATATTTCCGGAGCGTTAACGAAAGTCATAGAGCTTTAGCTTTTATTTTGCTTTGACGTTCCAAATTTCAGAGATATCCAGTGCCCTCTGAGTTAGTTAGCTGCAGGAGCGGATACAGGATTTTATTTTAGGGGGGGGGGGGTCATGCTCAAGGGGAATGTAGTCTTACGTACAGCAATTTTTTTGAACTTTGGTTTCTTTAGGTGGCAACAAAAGCACAAAATCGGCCATTAGTTTGTTGCAAATTTAAGTAATTTTAACTATTATAAATTTAATACTTAAATTATTATTAATTAAAATTGATTAATAATAATTCAATACATTAAAATGACCTAGTTAAGTTGTATTATAATCTGTTTAGATCAGTATTCAAACCAGCCAACGCAATACAACAACTAAATACTACGAAAATCTTTAAAAAATTAAATGTTTTATGAACATGATAAATTTAGATATTGATTAAATATTCGAATAATACTTGACGCAGGACGCACATCCATCACTGATTATAAATTTACATGATACACGACACATACATCTTGTATGCAGAAAAATACAATAAAACTTTACTTAATATAATAGTAATAAATGCGGCGAAAATCATGATTAAAATTACATATTTTATGAATGTAATTCGGACTACTGACGACTACTCACCGATTCTTTTCAATTATAGAAAAATCTGAGGCGAATGAAGACGTCGCAGTCTCAGAGTCTGATACAAGAACTCCGAATATGTTTCCATCGGTTTTGGTTCATAAGTTTCTTTTCAACTTTTCAAGAAAGACAACCATGTTTTATCATCCGAACGCTTCATTGTTTTTTTTTTTTTTTTTTTTTTACAGGTAGTCCTTTTTCTTACAAACGCGGCTTTTTTCAGCAGTTTCCGTCTAATACGATGGGCTAATTTACGGGAACCCTCGTATGACGAGGTTTTGGGCAAACACGATACTAAAATTTTACATTTCTTGCCCGACACTAAGTCTAAATCACAACAGAAAAGAATAAAAACCTACAGAAACTTTAGACAAAAAATATTTACACATTACAATAACTATCGGCGATTAAATTTGTTCTATAAAAAGCGATCGGGCGGTAAACGCTTCTTTTTTTTCATTATACTGGCACCTGAAGACAGACTGTCTCCAGCAAAGCTATTTTACTACCTATAAATAGAAAAGTGACATGTAATGCCCCCCCCCCCCAAAAAAAAGGGAATTTAAAAATTATTTATTACTCCTTTTTGTAGTTTCGATCAGGTTTCCTTTTCTTCCATCACTTGTTTAGTGCTCTAAAAAAATGAATTCAAAAAGACATTTATTTTTTCTCATGGTTTCGACATTTTAATTATTTTTCAAGCAAACATTCAAATATTACCGCGGGTGTGTGGAGGGGGGGGGGGGTTATGACTCCCCTAACTCCCCTGTATGCGCCACTGGTTAACTGCCAGCTCAAATTCAGTCATTTTACAATGTTTCATTTAATGAAATCATGATGTGGCAAGTATAGTAGTTCAAATGAAAGAATATGGAGCAGAAAGTGTTAACATCCTGTTTCGATAAGTTTTGAAGTTGAATGGACGTTCCGTACCTTGTAATATAACCAATGAAAAATCTGTGGATATGTTCGAATAGAATAACCGGTTAACCGGTGACTAACAAGGCGCATTCTAATAGGACTATCGGTTGATGAAAACTAATGAAAGCATCCTATGGACACTCACTGTGACGTCATCAAAACAACCGACCGTTCAACCGGCTACTCTACTCGAACAACCTTATATTTCGCTACGTCACAGGAAAAAAAATGATGAATGTGGGAAGGTTATATGGATTAAACTGTGGCCAACAGAAGATACATACACTCCCGTGGATTAGTTAGAATCCCGTGGATTAGTTTTTCAAAATAATTGATGTGAAGAAGATGATAATGGGTCGAAGAACTTGACTTACCACAGAAGGATTTTGGAGCTGTTTTTGTTAGACCATTCCTTGTGTTGGCAGGCAAATGGTCTATAATGGTATTTAAAAAGCCAATGAAAGCTTAATTTTGACTTGATGTGACCATGAGACATCTTCAAAAATCAAAAGAATGAAACCAAAGAATAAAAATACCTACATATAAACAGTTCAGATTTGAAAAATACATTTCATTCGCAGAATGATGTGCCTTGAAGTAACAACCTCATTAACCTCATTGCTAATCCTACAACATATAATCCCATCTTGGCACATGCCATAAGCAAAAGCAAAACGCTAAATATCATAAAATATCCGAAATGGGTCCTCAATGAAAGCACAAACACCATATAAAGACTTAAACAAACTAACGGCCGCCGTCCACTTATTACCAGGGAATGGCCAGTGGAGCAGCGTCAGTGGACTAGGCAGCGGTAAATATGAGCAAACGGGCTAATTTTGCGACGAAACGGGCTTGTTCCCTACTGTGTGGGTGACATTTGCCTGCACGCTACCTTGCTATTAAGAAGCGCGGCAGGTTGTTAAGCAAACATTTACATGAGCCCCCCCCCCCTTCTCTTTACCACTACGCATGAGAACCACGGCCGGATCTTAATTAGGTGAGTGGACGGAAAAATATGAAGTTCTATAAAGTTGGACTAGAAGGTCTACACACAAGGTCTGCATTTTTACGAAACGGTTTTAAATAATAGAACAGCAGATTAGTTTTATACTTTAAATTTGGTACTTTAAAATGTGACTTCTATGTAATAAGTCCTTGTATGCTGATGGATCAGAAGAGAAATTTTGCTTCGCTGTCTTCTCTCATTTTCGAAGCCTGTTTATCTCTGGATACAACAAGTATTAAAGATATTACTTAAATGGTCAAAACTAATTTAATTCTGTTCTCAACTGCACGTTAAATAGTGTATTGCAAAAGCTAAGAGATTTCAGTTTTACAAAAGGTTTAAAAAAAAGAAAGAAAGAAAGAAAACTCAGATAGTTCAAAGATTTACTGACAGGATGTAACAGTCTCAATCAACACTCCAAGGATTCTTATTTCGGTTTTATTTTGATAAAGTCACTTTTCTGGTTTCATTTATATACAGCATGTAGTTCAAGTCTTTGATGAAGAACTTGACGCCATCCGCATTACAACAGCATCAACATTTAAAAATTAGTTATTTCAATTCAAACGATGTCAAAAATCGTTTTACTTTCAGCTCTTGAAAGCTTTAAATTCAGGGACTTTAATTATATGAATCTTAACATAGTAATTATAAATTCACAGTAATTTTAAGCCATGCAAACTTTTAATATTACTATAACCTCGAAAGCTATTCTTTACCAAACCTTAACATTTTTTTGCCCTGCTGCGATATGTACCACTAGTGCCCTGTGCCACTGCGAAAAGGCTCTCGATGTAATAATCTCTTGTCCATTTCATACCCCTAGGAATATTCACGCTTGCTTAACCAAGGGTCTTTATATTTTCAATTCTGTCATGAAGAATTTTACTCCATTCTAACATAGCTAGTTGAAAAACCGACATACGTCTTATTTTCTTTCTTCAGTTCTTAAAGGCCTTAAATTCGAAGTCTTTCATTAAATAAGGAGATTTATATGCATTCGCATTTACAAAGTAATTTTCTGACAGACTTATCAACTTATTATAGCCATTAAAATTTTCCCTTAAATAACCGACTATGATGTATTTAAAATTTTTTTAAACCTCAATCCGATTTGTACCACTAGTGCAATGTGCTTTCGAAAAATGGCTTTCGATGCAATTTCTTGCCCATTTCATGCCCCAGGAGAGTTCACGCGTGCTTAACCAAGAGTCGTTATATCATGTTTCAATTCTCTCAGGAAGAATTTGATTCCATTCCTCATAACTAGTAATAACAACATTAAAAAAATAATTCGTCTTGTAATAACCAAGGGTCGTTATTTACATGTCTCCCCTTTTCTAGAAAAATTTGAATCCATTCCATAAAACTAGCAACAACATTAAAAAATAATTCGTCTTCAATGAGTCAAACAACATCTCACTTTCTTTTTTCAGTTCTTGAACGGCTTAAATTCCAAGTCCTTCGTCAGATAATGAGTCTTATAAATTCCCATTAATTTTCTGCCAGACAAACTTTTCATATTACTGTATCCTCCAAAAATATTTTACCTAACCTCTCCAATTTTTTTAACCCCAATCCGATCTGTACCACTTGTGCCTTGTGCCACCGAGAAGGGGCTCTCGATGCAATCTCTTGCCCATTTCATACCTCAGGAGTGTTCATGCGTGCTTAATCAAGGGTCGTTATTTACATGTCTCACCCCTTTCTAGAAAAATTTGAATCCATTCCATATAACTAGCAACAACATTAAAAAATAATTCGTCTTCAATGAGTCAAACAACATCTCACTTTCTTTTTTCAGTTCTTGAACTTCTTAAATTCCAAGTCCTTCGTCATATAATGAGTCTTATAAATTCACATTAATTTTCTGCCAGACAAACTTTTCATATTACTATATCCTCCAAAAATATTTTACCTAACCTCTCCAATTTTTTTAACCCCAATCCGATCTGTACCACTTGTGCCCTGCGCCACCGAGAAGGGGCTCTCGATGCAATCTCTTGCCCATTTCATACCCCAGGAGTGTTCACGCGTGCTTAACCAAGGGTCGTCTGGTCGCCCCCTGATAAATTTCAACCATTAAAAGGGAAAACTCGGGCCAGCGAGGTAAAACGCCTCTCCGCGGTCCAGCGATGCAGTCATGCGGTCGGGCTGCCGTTTCCCTCACGGCATGGAGAAAACAGCTCTTCCGTTGAGTGCGTCCCGTCTCTCGAATCTCACGTCTCTCCCCGTCGCGTATAAAAGGGGAGCAAAAATCGCGGGGTCTTTTCGATTCTGGGGCATTGCTCGGCGATAGTCGGACCTTTTCGGAGCCTCTTGTATTTTTGGGATAATTTTTCGCCGATATGTGGAGGATTTTATTGCGGTTATTGCTGGTATTACAGCTGTAAGTGTAGAGTAATGTAAGGATGTGTCGCCAGATGGCGTTCTGCATCAGGTACGTTCAAAATGTTTCCTTAGATCTGTGTTACGTGCGGTTTGGATATTACTAGCACTCGCCGAGTGAAATTGTAAACAGTGTAAACGATAAATGTAAGAAATTGCAGAGTAGCTAACTTTTTGTTTTAAATTTTTGCTCGAATATATTTTTTGATTAGAGGTGTGGTTTCACACACATTCGATAAAGGCGGTTGCTTTAAACTCACCGTATTGTGTTCAAAATATTTACTACCACATATCACGTGACATATGATACTTCTAAACTTGACTACGGAGAGTTGACGGGTGAACTCTAAGCGAAAACGAACCACTTCATTTTGAAATAAGTAGGATCAGCGAGAACTTGCGACGATACTGCTTGTGCATTCTCGCTGATTCTACCTACTACAAAATGAAGTGGTTTGTTATCGCTTCCAGTTCATCCGTCATCTCTTCGCAGTGAAGCCTTAAAGTTTCATGCTCAGAGGTAGGGAGTTGGCCGCGATACGAAACATTCAAAACGTTTCCTTTGATGAATGTTACGCGCGGTTTGGATAGGAATGCTCGCTGGGGTTGATAGTTGGAATTGTAAACAAAGTGCGGACGATAAATGTAAGAAATCACAGGATAGCCACATTTTTCTTTTCTTTTATAATGAAGTTCAAATATTATACACTTTCTGGTTTGATAAGTGGTTTTACAATTATATGGGTTTGAGACGGTTGCTTTTCTCTGCATATTAGCTTCGTTTACTACATGAATCGCATTTTGTTCAAAGGGCGTAAGTCAACGCTGTTCGTAACTTGGAATACGCCCTTTAATAATAACAATAATAATAAAAAACTGCTTCATGCACACTCGTAAACGATTGCACGGAGACATTTTTGGTGCCTTCTCAGACATATTTCACGAATTCAAATCCGAAATACGCCTCAAAATACTAGCTAATTTTACGTCTTGTATTTGTTAAATAAAAAAAATTTGGCATTGTAGAAATAGGAAGAAAGCAATTGGAAAGTTTTAAATGTTATATGGGAGTGTACTTCCTCTCCCCCCCTCCCCCCCAAGTAAAAAATTTTAAAATACTGAACGTGAAAAATCAAAACAGCACACTTCAGTTCGTTCTCTACCATTTTCTCTCTATTTCATCCTTTCCTTAGAAATTAAGTTTTTATGAAACGGATTACTATAATGGTCTTCACTGTTTTTGTATATTTCTCTCTAAAACATTCTCCTAAAAAATATCAAGGAGTATTTTCACACCTTGAAAAAATGTTTTCTATAGCTCTGCTCACAATTTCATCTATTAGTACAGTAACTTTTCTCTTATGATTTTTTCTTCTAAAAATTCAGAACTATGGTCACTAATAAGAATGGAATCCAAAGATATGTGCAATTTTTGAATGCTCACATACGGAACAGAAACTTAACTTTTGAATTAGAGAGCTTCAGATTATTAAATATTTAGATACCCTAATTAATGCATAGTTCCACCCTCCTTTTCAGCCACCAAATAATGCCAAAAGTTCATCGACTTATACACGAAATATATACAATAAAAAGTAAGTACCAAATATGTAACTGAATTTACGTACAAGAAGATTTGCATTCTTCGATAAATTATTGAAATTCAAACTGTATTTCAGACAAAAAAGAGAGAGTGAGAACTGTGTAAGAGTTTTAATAATGACTACAAGTCAACCGGAACTTACTTTGTGAAGGGCGAGTGTTTTGCTCCTAAATAGTCCTCACATGAGGGGGGGGGACTGTTAGAATTAGCACTCACTGCGTTTTAAATGTAAGTTTCGTTTTAAGTACAAGAAACATGATAATAAGAATTTTTTTTTCTTCAAAAGGTATTTTTTAACGGAATGCAATCTTAAAAAAGTGAGATTGAGTGAAGTCTCAGTTCATTTTAATAAACAAATTTTTTGGGATATGGTTTCTTTTATCCTCAAGGGATTCTGAATCTAAGAGACTAAGTTATAAGACGAAATAAATATTAAAAGGACCTCTTAACGACAAATTGTAAGAAACAGTAATTAAGAAATGATGTTTTGTTTTGTAGTTTTACAATATGATGTGATTCAAGTCATTAATGAATGCTGCATTGGTGAATTTATGATGAGGAGGATAAATCATGTATTGGTCTATTTTCTCTGTAAAAGAGTTATATACTTCAAAAAGCAGAAATTTTAGAAAATTAAAAGAAATGAGAATTTTGATGTTTTTGTCAAATATAATTACAACTGCAATTACGTGTTAGAATTTTATAACGATTGCGCTTGCAAAAGGCGAAATACGTAAGTGCCCATCTTTAAAACTGAGATTATCCATGCATTCCTTTATAAACTATTTTTCATGCCAATTAAGAATACGATTAAAACATCATTCTCCAGAAATAAATTTTGAAAAAAAAAGGGGGGGGGTTGCAAAGATCTATGTGTGATTTTTTACAAATATTCTATTTTGTTATGAAATCAATTATGGAACATTAATTTATCAGAGACAACATTTAAAGAAATAAAATTTTGGGAAGAGTTCCTTCAAAAAATCCTTTAAAGATCTGTAGAGGTTGGAAGTCGAACAATTATTGTTAAATTGAGAGGTTCGCATTTAAGGGGTGAAAATTCGAACAAGCATTCAAATTCTGCAAAAATTACTGCATCAGTATTTTCAAAGAGAGTTTGACTAGCATTCTCATGTAATGCGTTTTGCTAGTACACCGTCCATCACGTATATATGCAAAATATTTTTTTTAACAAGTTTTAGTCATTTTGTTTAAAAAATTAAAGTCTTCCCGAAACCTTGATTTAATTTATTGCAGAAGCTTTAATAGTGAGTCATTATACATTTAAACACCAGATGTAATAAAGAAAAAAAGTGTTTATCAAAAGGAAGAGTGGGGGAGGAACATTTTCGTCTTTAATAAATTCTGCAACACATTTGTCCAAATGAAGAAAGCTTAAAGTACATAATGAAATAAAAATCATCTTGATTAAATTTTGTTTGACTATTATTGCCTTTGAAAAACTAGTTTAGTCTCTTAGTTGACCAATTTATCTTCAGATTACGATACATACAAATCCAGGTTTATTTTCAAAAAAAAAAAAAAAAAGTCGTCCTTTGTTAAGAGAATCGTTGTGTGTAAAAACTAGCCAGCGCAGCCAGAGTTTACCACCTTCTGGGGGAGGGGGAGGTTGCGCCCTGACAGGCGTTACATGTTTATTAATTATCGTATTAGGATTGGCAACATGTATAAAAATTACTTTTGGGGAAGGGGGTTTAACTCCAAGCCCCCTCGCTTTGCCAATGCAATGCAAGATATGTGCTCACTTTTATTGACTGAAATCCAGTGTCGTAGTGAGAACGAGATTTTTTAAATTTTTTAATGTTTACCCCCCCCCCCCCCCATCCGCCACCTGCCTTCTGTTTTAAGCTTATATATTTTTAATCCAAATACTACATGTAGTATTCAGTGATTCAGAACTATTGTTCCACAATCTGCATGTTAGTCAGGCAACAAATCAGATTATTAAAGGAACCCGGCTTCAAACGCCTTGCTGACGCGCTGCATGCACACAAACAAAGCCGGAAACTGACGGTCACATCCAGAAGCTGACGGTTTTGTAAGCTTTAAGTTTCCCAGTGCAGTTTTCATCTATTTGTCTCTGTGGGTCTGAATTTTCAGCACTCGCATACATAAAGTTAAAGTATTGAGGAAGGCTGAATTTTGAAACTGACCGATTATTTACGTGAAGTTGTCAATTATGTGAGAAGCGCTAATTTTGGTTTACATTAAAAATACTTAAATCAAATTCAATTTGATGAGTATTTATAGAGGAAATGAAGCATGTTTCTATTTTGGAAACCATTTTCATTGCAACACATTTGGACAAAAGAATATATCCAATTATATTCTTAATGTCAATGCGTGCTGTGATGGTCCGTTATATAAAATTGCGTTCGTCATGTCTCATCCTGCAGAAGTAGCGGCAAACAATTTGAGAATTATTTACATACAAACTACATTAATCCAACAAATTTATATAATATGAAATTGGAGTTCGAAGAAACAAAATACGTCCCTAAATATCCTTCAAAAACTAAAATTCTTGTATAACGACATCCGAATGTCTATTTTGCATTGTTTTTTATGTGAAATTTGCATTTCATATGACAAACAGCAATTTTTTTTTTCCTCTCATAAGTTCATGGTTTGAAAGAAGTCGTAGTTCACCGAGTGTTCTGTCGGCGGAAGATCAAAGGCGAAACGGGGGCGAGGGATCTTTTGAGTTGTAACAGAGAGGGGTGTAGAGCAAAGCCTATTCATGGCCGACCCTACCGACCGGACGGATAGAAGACGATGGTATGTCAAGAAGACACTTGGAGATTGTGCTTGGGACCAGGCACTCTGGCGCCGTCGGTTTTTGCCCCAAATGAAGGACGCGTTTATTTATTTATTTATTTGTGTGCTTATTTACCGTGCCTGTTTTTGTCACCCCTTATGACATACTCATAACTTTTTAGTTTGTGGGTTTGTTGATGATTTTGAATTTATATTTATGTCGGATATATAGGACTTTTTTTTACAAAACAAAGTTAGGAAATGAAAGATAAAGTTTCAAATGTTTTCTAACAGCAGTTAATGCACAAAGACACATGCATGTACATGCGCCAGCAGACAAACACGTACTCATATGTATACTAAGGAGCTCCACCCCCGGTTTGTTACGCTCGCCAGACCACGAAATCAATTATTAATGCACTTTGCACATTTTTTTTTTTTTTTCTGAGGTAAGAACTAATAAAAAGAAAATTTTACGTAGACGTTTAGGTGTTTTTACGTTTCTTGAACAGTGGTATGAATTAGTTCGATATCGGATCACAGTACTTTATTTTTAATGTCTAAAATGTTAAAATATTAGCCAAAAACTTGCAAGACAATAGTTGCTTTTAAAAACAAAATTTGCTTATTTTTCTCCTATCGGAAGGAAAGTATACTATTTTAGATTTCAATTATTTAAAAGTAGGTGGTAAATTTGGGGAGGGGTGCATTCTGTCACAAAAAATATGTACTATGGTGGGCAGAAAAAACTTTTTTTGGAAATCTGCTTTTGGATAGTGTGGAAAAGTTGCTATATGGGCCCGTTATGACCCATAAAAAATTTCGCTAAATTTGTTTAATAATTAGCCGGCGCTATTTGACCTTGAAAAACTGAAAAAAATCCAAAAAATGCACTTTTTTTCAAAAAAAGAGGGGGGGGGGGGTCAAAAATAATCTAACTGGCGCTTCAAATAGAGCAGTGGCTAAAATTGCTACAGCAGTTCTCGCTGATTTCGACTTAGTTTCTCCTAAACAAAACAAATATATAGTCGATAAAAAAAAAAGGAGCGAGCTGAGAGAAAGGGATTTAAGAGCAGTTAAAGGGGCAGCTTATAAAGAGTTTGTATTTTGACGGCCGCAGAGATGACACCCTTCAAAAGACATCTGGCCATCAAAAATTAGCATCTGAAGCACATGTAGCACTGATAGAAGAACAAGTAGCAAGTACATCAGTCATTTATCACTAACAGTTGGTGAAAGTGCAAAAGAAATTTCGCAAGGTATTATAGGCTTTGCAAAAAAGTATAATATGAGCTTGCTTAAATTACCGGTTATTGGATGCGACGGAACAAATGCAAATACGGGATGGAAAGGTGGATTAATTTTTTTACTTCAGACATATCTCAAAAGACCTTTACAGTGGAACATATGTCTGCTGCATACTAATGAGTTGCCACTGTGTCATCTTATTCTGAAATTGAACGGTTGCACAAAGGGACCACATTCATATTCTGGAGCTATCGGACAACTTCTTAGAGATTGTGAAAAAAATTCGGTGGTCAAATTTGGTAAAATTGACTGCAATCTTCTGGTTTTGGAGATGTAAGATATAAAAAATTTAAGTACTGAACAACAATATTTGTATAGAATCTGTCTTGCCTTGCGGTAGTTGTCCTTCTAGCGTGGCTAACAGTAGCCCAGGCAAACTCAGTCATGCGCGATGGCTGACAACTGCAAAACCGTTTGTTATGCTTGTATATAGACACTCCAACTCCGTCAGAAAATCTTACAATGCTTGTAAAGTATGTAATGTTAGGTTATGCTCCAGTGTGGTTTGAAATAAAAATGAAACCGAACTGCCAGTATGGTGCCCAACATTTATGGAAAATGATTCCTCTTGCAAGGCAGTTTCCAGACAACGTTAAGGATATAATTTTCAAAGTTCTCTTAAATAATGCATATTTCGCTCATCCAGAACAGCTACTGTTGACAATGTTGTTTCACTCAAGAAAATACATTCGAGAATTAGCTGTTAGGCGCATTCTGAACTCTAGAAATAAGAAGAAGAGCTCGGATGGTGTACGACTTTTTAAGCGTCCTAAACTCAACTTTGAAGCCGTTGATTATGCTGATTTAGTTGATTGGGCAAACTGTGTTGTAACAGAGCCACCTTTTACAATGCATCTAAAAGACCAACAATTGAAAGAAATGTGCAAAGAACAGCCTACAGAGTTCACTTTCGAGAAATTTCCCTGTCACACGCAAGCTGTGAAACGTTGTATGAAACCAATAACCGAAGCTGCAATAAAAGTTCGAGGTGAAACTGCACGAGATGGATACATTCGTGCCAAACTTCAAGCTAGGAAACAACTTCCATCATTTGATAGCAAGGGATAATATTATTCCAAAAAATAATATTCATTATGCATGAGGTATTATCAATCAAATTTGAAGATTTCTTTTTCAAAATTTTATTATCTCTATATGTAATTCTAGAAAATGTATGATACTATTGCATGATAATAATTACTGTGATTAAAAGTTATTTAATTAATCAGTCTATGATTTAATTTTGAAAAATAATTTTCACATTGGTTTTTAAAGAAATTCAATATTTTTTCATTTTTTCCAATTTTTGATGTCATAAAGGAGCGGTTAAATGCTCATTAAAATCAATGAAACATTTTATGGGCTCGAACTGGCTCATTATATAACATTTTCGGCGCATTCCAGCAAAATATTTAAGAATTTAGTTTTTTTTTTAAAATTTCGACAAAAATTCATTTTTCTCTTTTTTTTTCTGTTTTTCAGTATCAAATAGCGCCGGCTAGATATTTTTTAATATCCAAGAAATTTTTTGTGAGTGCTAACTAGCTCACTACGCAACTTTTGCGCGCTATCCAAAAATTGATTTCGAAAAAAAAATTTTTCGGCTTATTTCGGCCAACCCTAATATGTACAGAATATATGCAAAATCTTTCGAATATCTTGAGATTATAAAAACTATTTGCTTCTAATTTTCCATTAAGCTCTTTTTAAAAAATATCAGTATATCAGTTATAATTACATTGAAGTAGTTGATTTGTGTGAACTTTAGTGTAAAGGCATTTCTATTTTGTTCTGTTGAGTGAAATAATTTATCTTGTTATACTAAATGCTTGCCTCACTTGATTTTACTGTTCTTTTTTAGGAGGTGAGTCTTCAAAATTTTTCTTTTCTTCAGGTAGTATGTCTAAGATCATGTTTCCTTACTTACTTTAAATGAAGAACTGTTATGTTTTTAATGAAAGTGTTCCTTTTATTTTTTAATTATTATTCAAGCTAAGTTGAATTTTTTGAAAATGTTTTTATAGATGTTTGGGCTCATGACAAAAAATTTTGCTTAGAATAATGTATTTCTTAAATTTCTTTTACACGAAATTCATCAGTATAAAGAGATAGTAAAGTTCTTTCTTCTCTAACAAGTTTATTATTTACAACAACTTTAATGTCTCTCTTTCAATAAATCGTGTATTATTCAATTTAATAAAAATGAAATAGTTTCAAACTCATTGGAACAATCGTGCTAATGTTTTGCTTCTCAGAACAGAAATTTTAATTTTCAGTTATACTTCTTTCTCTTGTGAAATCTTATTAATCAAAATACATTTAACATGAAAACACAGACTCAGCGTTGAGCTAATAGATGTTTAATTTAAAGATGCGGACGAAAAAGAAATTCACTTTCTGAATTGTTTTTAACTAAATGTTTAAGGATAGGGTGTTTTTTTTTTTTTTTTTTTTTTTTTTTTTTGAAGTTTTCATACGTTAAGTTCACTGACTAAAAATTAAATGAAGCGAAGCACATTTTTCAAATTAATTTTATTTTAATTTGTCTATTACTCAAAAAAAAAAAAAAATCGAAGTACTGTTCTGGTGTTTTAAAGAAGCATAATTGTGCTCCGTCCATCAAATTAATTTGTTCATACTCCTTAACAATCAATCAATCTGTGTTATTCTTAAATCTCACAAATGTTTCTTACAGTTGAACAATGGTGATTCAATTAAAATTTCCATCAAATTTCAAACTAAAAAAAAAAAAATACATAACTAAATAAACATCAGTTATATATATACAAAATGTGGATCAAACTGAAGTCAAACTTCTGTCCAATGAAGCATCTCTTCTAAAGAACTTTTTGTTTTGAGTTTTATGTATTTTCCCATTTCTGGTTAGAATGATTTTTTTTTTCTTTTGAATACAATTGTTTTGCAAATTGAGACTTTCTTTTAAGCTCTAGAACAAAACTAACTTCCTAACGTGTAACTATATCGGTACGCATGTTTCCTTTCGCAAAATATTTTCGATACTCACTAATAAAAGAACTATTGCTCAGTCCTCCTTTGATGCAATTGTATAATTGATTTTAAAAAATGAAGACCAATTAAATAGTACTTATACCATTATTTTTTACGAACATTTTAATCGAAGTAAAGAAAACACTCACTTTTATGAATAGTTGCTACCCTTTCAGTGTTCCTCACATGCAGCATTTTAATCTTTATTTTAACTTTCAGTATCTAAATTCAATAAGGCAATATATTTTTGTATATATTTTTTGAATATGGAAAGATGAGAAATGGAATTAGGCTCGGAGCTAAAGCAGTTAACATTGACTCTTCAGAAAAGTCCAAAGTTATCATTCAAGCCGCCGAAGCTCCATGCTCATAATAAATAACAGCCATTCAATCTTCACCCATCCCCAACCCTTGCTGAAATTCATCGTTTTAAATCCACCTAAAACTGACTCCCAGTAGCAACACTTAATAGTCGATATCATTAGCCCGTACTCCCTTGTCACCCCTTTACAGCATCCTTCCCTTAAGACCTGCCAGTGAGAGAGAGAGAGGATGTTGGCGGAACACCAAGAGCAATCCCCTCCCCCTCCTCCGAACGCACTACCTGGTCATGTGACGGTTATGACGGGCCTCGCCTTCCACGTGATAGGGCAATACATCATGGGGCAAGTGAAGCGCGAAATAATACCAGGGTAAAGAGAGGGGTTTAGGGAGGGAGTCAACTTTAAGTGGACTAGATCCCTTCTAATATTAAAACCTTCACCAACACCCCCGACTTTCCTCGTGAATCCTGATAGGTGATTTTCTGAGAGAAGGGGGGGGGGGGGGTCTTCCTCCAGACGATACATTTGGGGGGCTTCGATTTTTCTCGGGCGAATTTTGGCGTGAAAGAAGACATTGACTTAGTTTTATACAAAACTAATAAATTTCTACATCTTATCTCATATTTAAAGATTATAAAATGAAGTTTAAAAAAAATATTACAAGGAAAACCAATTTCAATGCAACACAGGTTCGAAATACTTAATTTGAATTCGTGTACTTCAACAATGACTGGAGTTCCTCAATTATGTTTCTTTCATATTACTACATGCTTTCTTTTATCCGTTCAATAACATTCATTTTTTTTTTCACGAATTACAGTCGAAAATTTTGCTTTTTTCTACTGTCTATTATTTGCTTTCATTAGATTGTTTTACTGTGCTAATTGGCCGACAATCTCTCCTTTATAGTCACTGGAACATGGAACTTTCATCAAATATTCATTCTTTTACGGTTTTTTAAAAACTAATCTTAATCTTATACTTTGCTAATACACCATTATACTCTTGTCCTTTTTTTTTATTTAACATCGTATTATTTCACTATTTTTATTAATTCATTCATTTATTTTAACATGAGTGTATTTGACGTTACTAAACATTTTCAATTTTTTCTCCTATCTTTAACATTTTTTTTCTGCACGGAAAAATCCCCAACTAATCATCCATTTTATTAAGTCAATTAAGTAGTTATTTAGTTAAAGGACTGTAATTTGTTTATTATTTGTTTATTACCGGTTCGTTAAATTGCTTAACTATCCATCTTTTTTAATCAGTTTGTAAAACCTAGTCTGAAATCTGTATTTTTTTTTTTCTTTTCTCTTTCTTTTTTTTTTTTTTTTTTTTTTTTTCTTTCTTCTTTTTTTTTTTTTTTTTTTTTTTTTTTTTTTTTGACCATGAAGTTAACAAAGGTTCATACTTTCTGGTTTCTGCTATATATGGCCTATATATTTAACTTGATTGTATAGACATTTGTGCGGTTTTACAATCCAGAACTACTTTGCCAGGCATAATTTCGTTTTATTTCATTGAGACGTTTCTAAAAATTATATAAACTAAATGATGTTTTTGAAAGTTAAGCTTCATTCAATATAGTTTTAACAAGATAACATTTAAGAAAAATCACCTCAGTCGCACATATATCAAATCCAAAAAAAAAAAAAGAGAAATAAAAACGTTTCATGAGTTATGAAACATTACACATTTTAGTGTTACTTTACTTTATTATAATTTGAGGAATGTGTTGTACTGAGGTATTATTTTTCAATATATTTCGCAAAATACTTTATCTTTAAAGAAACAAGGCAATAAATACTTTCTCTTCAGCTTGCTTTATCACCAAAATCGAAAATTTTCGCCTTAAAGGGGGGGGGGTGCCCCATCATCCTTCTCGCCCCACCCAAAACTATGGCAATGGAAGTTTGTTAACGACCCTACCTGACGTGCACGCTCGTATGCAAAATGCAGACGACATTTCAAAGGAGTGGTTCATGCCGTTATCTCTGCGCAGCACGCATTTCAGCGAGCGAGGGATGGGGAAGCCCTATTCCACCATCCAAGAGGGCTGATGAGCTCGAGAGAAGTCTTTTGTGCTTTGGGGAATTGTCCTAAATACCGGGGAGGTTGAAAGGGTGAGGTTTACGAGGAATGTAGATTTATATTAAGGGAGGATAAGATAGTGATTTAAGGTGGGTGAAATTTTGGAGCGTTTTTGAAAGGATTTTTACCTACGATGGAAAAATATTTACGACAGTGATTAATAAGTAAAGGATAAAACGTTATGTTCTGTGGGAGGACTTAAATCTAACATAAGAAAACGAACATTCATGCGTATTGAGGACATTTAAGCATATAATAAAATTAGACGTTGCTTGTGACACGCTTCCCGAGAAAATGGTAGGGCATAGAAATACGAAATTTTTGCCAATGCTGAAGAACTTGTCACCTGAATTTTGATGTATTAATTAGATAAAAAAAAGTAATTTGTTCATGTGCTTTTTAGCCCTTTTTAGAATTTTTATCCCCCCCCCCCCCAACTAATCGAGTCAGAAAAATATTGTTTTCATATGAGTGTAAGAAATTCAGTTTCAAGCAATTGGATGGTTGCAACTATCCAGTTAACTGAAACGGATGTTACATTTTTTTTTCTTTTTTTGAAAAGATGCAATTTTTGTATTTCTTTTAATAAATCCTTGAAAAAAAAAATTTTTTTTATGCGGTTTTTTTTTTTTTTTTGAAATTTTATTTTTTCTAACATATCCTCCAAAAGTATAAAAGCTTTTTTTTTTCCACATCTAAATATGCAATAGTGGAAACATTTCGCCCTCCTGGAGAAAAATGAGAAACATGTAACAGGTTTTTCTAAACAATTTTTTAAATACAGAGCAAGATACAAGTTATAAGTTTGGCAGAAAGAAAATATATTTCCGATATTTAACTTTAGACGTCACACAAAGTGATCTAACTGGAGTGTAACTTACTTTCTTACTTTTTTTCAGATGTTCACTTGGATGTTTTGAGTTTTGGTTATACCATTTAGGCGCCTTTTAAGTAAATAAATGCTATGGTTCTTCTTCTCTCTCTCTCTCTTTTTTTCTTTTTATAAACTCTATTTTCTTACATACCATGGGAAACCCAGAGACATAATTTTTTTCACCTTTAAAAAAATAAATTTTAAAAATGAATATCTTTTTGGATGATTTTTGCATTTGCTAGGAAATAGGATCGAAGGTTAAATCGAAATAACTATTAGAGACAGATAGAAAGATGAGCATAAACAGAGACGGATAGGTAGATATGCATGTATTAGATGCATATATCTACTATCTCTATGCGAACTTAGAAATAGACAGATAAATATGAGTAGATCGTAGACATGTGAAGTAAATATACGTAGATGAATGGATATAGAGACAGATGAATCGAAAATGCTTCCTTGAAAGTAATAGATACAGATATAGAGGGATATAGAGCTAGATATAGAGATAAATGCACAGACAAATAGATACAGAGATATGTAAGATACAGAAATGAGAGATATCGATACTGGTTGAAATAATTTTGTGCCACAGCCTATTGTATCTAACCAGCCGCGAACGCGGCATTTTCAGCTGCTCAAAGATTGAATAGTTCCATTTTCCCAATAATGCATTTTCCTCCCTTTGCACTAAATTTGAATTTAAAAAGTAACTCAATGAAAATTGTATGCAGTTGCTTCATTACTGTATGATTTCTGATTTATTTTTGCAGTTACTTTTATTGATGCATGAAAATAATCTTCGCGTTTAATCACCATTTATACTTTTTAACATAAATAGACAGAAATCACCGCAATTTTTCGATGCAAAATAGGAAATTTAGGAAAAAAGTATTTTCAAATAATGTTAGCTGATTAATGTATTTTTCAATTTATAGTAAAGACTCGTACAAATGAACAGTTAAGAGTAGTTTCTTTTTCTTTTCCTCAAAAGCTTTTTTCAGTCAGCTTTCATTTTAAATGAACTAGCTTGCCCACATATGCTGTAAAAGTGTAAACTGAAATGTCTTCTCTGAGCGAGATGAACTCAAGAATCGATTGTTTATTGAGTGTTTGCTGTCACCGTTGCACCCTTTTTTTTTAATCAAATTTATTTATATTAAAAAAAATAAAAAGATGGGCCATTTAGGAAGGGTTGGGAGGAAGGGGATGGCTGCATTTATACAGAAATAAAAAGTTAAACATTATTTCTATGATGTTTAACTTTTTATTTATGTTTAACTTTTTATTTATGTTTAATTAATGTTATTAATGTTTAACTATAATGTTTAACTTTTTATAGAGTGTCAGCTTCAGACTCTTGCTTGCTTTTTATCTGTTTCATTTGACTGAACAAACTGGAACTAGTTTTTCACATTTTATTTTTGTATGAATGCGGCTGTTCCATTCCCCCTACCTCTCCCCTACGGACCTAGGGAGTGAAAATACTTTGGCGAAATCTCCATCTTCTCCTTAGTCGAAATGAGAACAAAAGAACAACGAAATGAATCCTTGAACATTAACTTTAGAAATCCTTCTAGACGTATTTCGTCGCTTGTCATCCCTTCTATGGGATGTGCCAATATTGGTAACTTTTCATTTTTATCACAAAAACTACGTTTTATGTCCCAACCGGAAAGACGAGTTCTAAAACCCATCAATGTCACTGCCAACTATATCCTAAAACCTATTGTCATCATTTCTTGTGGTTCCAGACCAATTTTTAGGAAACTCCTTTTTCGTTTTTCCTTCAAAGTTTTATAACGCCCGTTACAGTTCTTACCCTAGCACTGGCTATGCACTCCTCTTAAACTGTAATAGGAGTGCAATGACAGGGCCATAGATTCACCAAATCTCATGCTCGCACATCATTTTAGTCTTAAATATATATATATATACATCTATCTATATATATATATATATATATCTATACTTAGCCCCTTCCTGCGTTCTATGTCTCAGGAGACCCCCTATCGGCATTTTCCGGCCGTTGCAGGATTCACCGATCCTTAGCTATCGGCTGCTACCAACCGTTGCTGTCCCCCTCTTCGCCTTTCCACCGTCTTTCTTCTTTTCATCGTAATCGTAATCGGGCCGTGCTTCATTTCTTTTTCAGCCAATGACGTCATTGTGAATAGCTTCCCCTAGGGACCTGTGAAGCAGGGTTTCAGGTGTTTTACGTTGTTGCTAAATACAAAATTGCCTCATTTTTCTTTTTAATGTTATAAGAAAATATTATAAACCACTTAATTTTCTTAAAATATATCCGATATAAATGTAAAATTTTTTGAAGAATGATTGTGAATATTGATAAATTTAACTTTCACTCCCGATCACTTGATTAGGTTTTCTTAATTTTTCATTAACGTCAATTGAAAAGCAAATATCTAGTGATACGGAGCCTGCTTCATTGCACACTAATGAGATGCAGGACCTGATTACCAAAAAGGCTCGAGAAGCTTAAACGTCTCTCAAAAAGTTTAGAAGGCTCGAATATTGCTGTAAAACTGTGCTTAACAATTCCAGTTTCTGCTTTTAACTGCGTTTTCGTAAAGAGATTGCAACCTATTGAACTAGCTGAACAAAAATGTTTAAAAGTATTTAATTATTAAAAGTGAGGACATATTTAATAAAATGTAGCAACAAGCTAGATTTTCAAATGTAGGATTTAATTCAACTCCGTTACAGTAATATTTTTATGACATTTAATTTCGTTTCTGAACTGTCAAATATTATTCAAAATGTTACTACATAAATTTGCTGAGAATTCAAGTGCAACATATGTTATAAACAAAATTTCTGTCAGTTGGTATAGTGGAATAAATTTAACTCTGAATTATGCCGAGCCACTTAGAATTAGTGAGTGTTGTATCAATGTGCATAGAATGTTTAGCATAATTTCTCTAAACAAAAAGTGTGGGACCCCAAAATGAGGCCGAGTTTCCCATTATTTCAGAGGTTAATCGGGCCCTGACGAGATGTGTTTCTAGTTACGCAAATGTTTTTAAGTAAGGACACAGGGGGGGGGGGCAGTTATCACTTACTTGGACCCATTTCCCAAATTTTTACCTGCACTCTACCTTTTTCATCTCCTCTTATTATCCAGAAGACAAGTCTTAAACTTTATCACTCTCTAATAATTGTTTATTAGAATTACTAAATACTGCAACATCACTTATTTTTACAAGACTTTAATTTTCAGGACTTCAGCGAGACTGTAGCGGGCAATATCATTTTTTTTTTTTTTTTTTTCAACTTTCGGTTCTGTTCATATAGAATTCGCGAAATTTTCTGCTCGCGATTTCGAAATCGCCGAGATTTTCATTTTTGCGAAAGACGGCTCGCGAAAATAGGTGCTTTTACAGAATGTCAAATCCTCTTATAATAGCCGATGGTCGAGTAACTCGCGTGTTTCAACAATGAAACTCACGCCACGGCATGATAATTTGATAATAGGTTTTGGTAATGTTTAACATGCAGGGAAAGGCTTTATCGTGACAATGCTGAATTCGATCCTGCAACTTAACTGTTTTACTGGTAAGACTGTCATTTCAGGGGAAAGAAGAAACGAAAAAGCGGTCAACAAGAATGCTACCTACTAAGGTTTAGGGCTAATCCACTGGAGTTAGGGTTACAATTTCAACTATCAAAATATCGCCAAACAGGCAATATCTTCGTTCAAATGTAGAAGATATTTTCACCCGTCATACCTTGACGGGCGACTTTCTAGTCCACATAAATATTACTATTTTCGGGCTGTAATCAATGAATAATTCTTGGTTAATTTGCGCCCGTAAGCGATAATAATTGATATTTCACCATTTCTTTATCACCCTGCCTGTGATTAGTTAAGTTAGCTACTTGTCATACATAAATTTAAAAATAAAACCACAAAAATGACTCATAATTTGATATGAACAGCTAAAATTAAAAAAAAAAAGTCCAATGAATAACGAAATCAGTTGCACAAGTTTTGATATAAGACTCACACCAACTAGTTCTCGCTCCAATGCGCACCTTTAAAGCAAATGAAAGCGAAAGGGTCGGGGCAGGAATTGATAAGAAATCACATTACCAATTTATTTCCAAAAAAACGATGATTTTTTTTTTTTTTGGCGATATAATTTTTTCCCGAGGTGAAAAAAAGAAAAAAAAAAAGATGGCGAAGGTATGTGGTAAGGTGGATTGATGAGAGTCAAAAATACTATTTGGACCATCTATGCTTTTGCGTTTAAAAACAAAATCTACCTCATTCGCGCGAAAATGCTTCCATACGCTCGTCCTTTCCAACGAGTTCTGGGGAATTGAATATGAATTCCCAATAGGGAGAAAAATGTCTATTTAAGATAGGGTTGCTTTAATGGCTCGGAGAGCGGTTTTTATCTCTTTAATCTTTTTTTGAAAGACTGTCTCGTTTTGGCGACGTTCATGAGGGACGTCAGAGTCCAAAATGAAACTAGTGAAAGGGATTGGTTGTAATGCTGTTTAAAATGAGAGTGCAGGAGATTATAATATCTATTTGACAGACATTTTTGTGAGTGTCGAACACGTACACACAGACACACACACACCACACTAATGTGTAAACCATACACCATACAAAAGTGAACCTAGTTACTGTTAGTTTAGTTGTAATACTGTTCAAAATCAGTGCTGTGGAGTCGGAGTTAAAATGACCGACTCCGGTTCCGACTTTGGGAATTTTAGAGCCTTCGACTCAGACTCTAACTCTACGTGCACTGGCAGAGTTGCGGACTTTGGGGGAAATGACCAACCCCGACTGTTGAAATTTTAAATCTTCGACTCTTGTTTTTGATTCTGACTCCTTTACCCCAAAATCAGTCTGACTCCGACTCTTCGACTCTGACTCCAACTCAGCAGCCCTGTTCAAAATGAGAGTGCAGGCTGTTATTAGATTTATCTGACAGATATTTTTGTAATTGCCGAACACATAATACACAAACACACACACACACACACAAAAAACACACAGTCACATACACAAAAACACAAACACACACATTCATACAAATGTGTAAAATAGGTTTAGGTGACTATAGCTCTCCACTCCACCGAAATTAGCCAAATGAATCACTGTTGAGCCGAAAATTGTATTCATACATATCGAGTTTTACCATTCAACAAATATTATCCCCTCCCTACCCTCTGAAACGTTTTTATGTACACCTTACCCGTTTTGGTAAAACGGGCCAGGCAAAGAGGATGATTGCACCACTTAGCCCTATAAAATAGGAAATTTATTCCATGCTGTATACGCACGTATAAAAGCAGTACCATCACATACAGTAGAACCTCTCAATAAGGGACACTAATGGAACCAGACATTATGTCCCTTAAATAGAGGTGTCCCTTCTTCGGAGGTATTTTAGTTTGTGCATGCAATGTGTTAACTCAGTATAATTGTTTTATGAGCTTAAACTATTCACATTTTATACTTTTCATTTTTCATACACAGCTTAATAAAACTCACACACTTAATGATTTTTTTAAAGTTTTTATTAGTTCTTGATAAATTTCTTATTAATAATACTTTCTTATTAAAATTAAGTCAAAAATTTGGTAAGTCCAAAGTTTTACAGCACAAAGCAATTATTTTGAAGTAATTCAATGCATGAATTTGCTGTCATGTAATTTACATTTGCAATGCAAGACATTGTGCTTTAAAATTAGTATACACATTTCAATTTGTATATAAAAATTTAGTGAGTTTCTGTGCCTTCTCCTTTGGCGCTGAGCCTACTTGAATAAAAATCTGGGTGGGCAAATCATGTTATGTAACTTTCAGCAAGACTTTTACAATAAATACTTGTTTCTTTAACATCTGTTAATGTTAAACTCTCCTCAATTAATTTTTAGAGGAAAAGTGAAACTTGAATTATAATAAATTCATTCTTCCTTATGCGCTTGTACATAATTTTTCGTAATGTTTTTTCTCTGTGACTGTCCCTTAAATAGAGTGTCCCTTAATGAGAGGCAAATACATGGAGGTCCCTATTCAAAGGGACTGGGACCAGAAAAAATGTCCCTTAAATAGAGGTGTCCCTTACGGGATGTCCATATACTGTTAGATCATGAACAGTATAACTGCAAATCTGTTTAATTTGCTAATAATCAAGTTAACTTCATCGTTCGTTGTATTTTTAATCAATAAACAACAAGATATAATTCTTAACAATAAAATAATCTGATTTGACAATTTAATGCATTTATCTGTTTTGCATGAAGCTTTTATCCCCTTGGCACCCTGTAGTGGGCAAAGTGGATGCCGCAATAAAACGAAAACCGTATTTCCTCCCATTTATACTGGTCCTATGTCCCAAAATTTTTGAAACTTTTGCAATGTTATTTATGAAAATATACTACCAGTGACTTTTGGGATGTAAATTAAAAACTTGTTTTATACAATTTGTCAAACCTTAAGTCGTCCTTCTAGGGCTACTTTCCCCTGCCTTCTGATTTCAAAATATTTACATCTTATTTAGCATAAATCGCCAAAATTGGCAAACTACTCTCGAGATCTTCGATCTTCCGATTTCAGGGAAAGAGGTTTGTTTGATGGATTTTAAGTGTCTCGAATGTTATTAAAACGAGGTTGGAATGAGACGCGTGATACGGTCGAGTGAGCAGATATGGACACATCATTTCGGCGGTACTAGAAATACATCGGAAAAAGTAGAAAACTTATTTTGGAAAGGTTTTTTTCCCGTACCGAAAGTTTATCTCTCTAAAGAAAGCAACATTCGATTTCGGAAGTGAAGCAAGTGGAAGTGGAAGTAATTTTTAAAAATAAAAGTCTTGTGCTGATACTTATCGACCGTCTAAATTATTGAAACTTATTTCAATGTCGTGTCTTCGTTCTAAGAATATAGTGTTTATGAAAAAGGAAGTTCAGATTACAAGGAAATTTTTTTTTTTTATTTGTAGCTCTTTTAAGAATCTTTTGGAGTCGGTTAACCTAAATTATTTGTAGGCTGCTTTGGAGCGAAAACTAAATTCAAAAAGGAAAAATTAACCTCAGGCACTCCTTCCAATCAATGTATAACATTTTTAAAATTTTTATTTCTGAAAAATGTTAACCGTCTTGAAGTTGCCTGACTGTTTGTCCTTGCGATCTACTAACTTTGGAACTGAGACTTTAATCCATTTTTAAGTTAAAATTTGTTTTACAAAGGACTTTCGTATCACTGTGTGCAAAACTCCAATTTTAACCACGCAAGCGTGTGGTTAAAATTAGAGGGAAAAAAAAGTCTAACCGTTTTCTCGTGAATTTTTTGGAATTTGCATTTTTTACAATTATATATAATGGCCGATGATCGAGTAACACGCGTGTTTCAACAATGAAACTCGCGCTAAGGTATGATAATTTGATAATATGTTTTGGTAATGTTTAACATGCAGGGAAAGGCTTTATCGTGACAAGGCTGAACTCGATCTAGTAGCTTAACTGTTTTTAAGCCTGTGTCATTTCAGGGGAATGAAGAAACGAAAAAATAGTCAACAATGAACGCTACATATTGGGGTCTAGGGTTAATCCACTGGAGTTAGGGTTACAATTTCAACTTTCAAAATATCACCAAACAGGCAATTGCTTCGTTCAGAAGTTGCAGCAATTTTCACCCGTCATACCTTGACGGGCGATTTTCTAGTTATTGTTAAAATCAACATGCTCGAGGTTGCAAGATGCTAGAGCCGCCCAATCTACTCAAAATTAATTAAATAAGTAATTGAATAATAAATACGTGAATAGAATGAATGATAATATCTTAAAATAATAAAACTTGGCCGAATAAAAAACTGTGATGGCTAAATATGTTATACGCCTAATATGAGCACACTTAGATTGTTCAGGGGCTGAAAGAATTAGTTATGATTGCAATATGGTTAAACAATCGCTTTCTTTAACGAATAAATTTTCGACCATTTTTTAAATTGTTTTAAGCAGTTTGTAAATATTTTAAACTATTTTATGTAATTTTTTTCAAGAGGAGGCCCATATTTGAAACCTATTTTTTTCAGGTGTTTTAGAAAATGTTTTTTTTTTGTCCTTTTTGTTATTGAATTGAAATAATTGATATTAATTATTCTTTTGCCTCCTCTAAGTTGTCCTACTATCCCTGTGTGACCAGTTTGCCTCCTCTTGTTTCGTTTGTTAATGAAGGTCAAAAATTTTGATTTTTTAAAAATAAAAGCAGTTTTAAACTTATAGATTCACCATATTTCCTTCTGCTATGCTATGAAAGGATGAATCAGTTTCCTTTCGTCTCCCCTCCCCCCGGCAATCTTTAGACCCCCCGTACTTGCTGACAGGACAGACCCACAACATAAGCTGAGCTTCTGTGCAACTCCCCGCTAAAAGTCGGCAAAGTTTTTCACGCTGCCGAAATCGCTCCTATAATTTAGAAAGGGTCGCTGCATCCCCGACCCGTATGGACCGGTGAGCAGGTTTTTTTTTTCCTTTTTTCTTTTGCTAGCCGTTTTCTTTCCTATACTCGAACCTGCGCGAAGAAAATAGGTTGATCCATTCCAAAGTTTAGCAGCATTTATATCAGAATATATTATGTAAAACTATTTTTGCTTTCGTTCATTTTTCTCACCTCGACTAAGTACAACATAAAAAGTGATTTAAGAAAACTGTCAATATATTTCTGAAAGAAATAATTCTATAATTAGAAAAATAAATGTTTTGTTAAAAATTGGTCAGTTAATAAACAAAAGAAAAATTGTTAATAATATAACAGATACCAATAGGGGAGGGTGGCACAAAGCCTGGGTAGGCCTTCGTATGCCCCCCGCCCCTCCATGCTGTGTAAGCTGCGATGAATACATACGTCGTGTTTACGCGAACACCCCCGAGTTATCAGTCCCAGCGAAGCAGCAGTGAAGTGACGTGGCACAACCAGGCATAAAATTAAAAAAAAATGATACATTTTTTAAAAAAGAATGAAGTTTTGTAATTTGTGATTAGTCGAAGACCAGCTTATTATTTTTTTTTTTTATTGTCAATAATATTACGTTATTCTGACATCATCCACCTACAAACTACGGTAGTCATTCCGTTTCTTTTAATTATTAATTTAAGGTTATAATTATTGGAATAAAAAACGTGTTTTTTGGGCAAAGCGGGTCGGGCAAAGCGGATGTAGGATTTAATCATTACTTATAATTTCTTGATTCGTGTGCTGACTTAGATTTTCGATTTCAATAGGTTAAGTTATAACCTTAAAAAGTAATTTTTTAGGATGACAATTAATTAGTCTATTAATTTAATCAGTTATTTCTTTATGTTTTATAAACAAATGTTCTGACTTTAAATTGGATATGTACAACTGTTTTATATTTTTTGATATAATGGCAGGTAGCTAATCAACTATTTTAATCATTTATAACTTCATATTTCATCGGCAAATGTACCAAACCACAATTAGTTAAGCTTACCCGCTTTGGGCCCCCTGGTAGGGCAAAGCGAGTTTTTCTAGTGTCTGTAATATTTGATAGTAAATAAATATTGGGTTTGAAATGATGCACGAATCACTTTTTATTTTGAAGTTCGATAACCCTGCTATGAAATAAAACCGAAATTGCTTCGATAAAAAGACAAAAACTACGATTTTCGAGCGTTCTTCGAAAACCTACCTGCTTTGGGCCATCCTCACCTATAAATGCTTTCAGACGCAGAATTATGTGAACAAACTTTCATTAAAATATTCAATGTGCAAGTAAAAAAATAAAGATGAAAGTGAGGCATCCGCTTCAATACCAACTTACGACGTGTTTTGTCATTTTACATTTTAATTTAAACCTAACATACTTTAAAAAATAAAACTCGTCGTCTCATCCGGAAATTGGTTAAATCTAGCAAAAAATGTTTGTAACTAGCTTATTGGGGATAAGTTTTACCAGATGTAATGGTGCTTTAGGTGCTTATTAATTGGTAAGAGCACCATTATATTGGTGAAACCAGGGAGTCACAAATAAGGCGTTAGCAGCCAAATTTTGTTAGATTCAACCAATTATTTGGTGAGGCACTGAACTTTACTTTTAACAGCATTAATGGGTTATTGGACTTCATCAATTGGCTGGCTTTCTACTAAATAAAATTCATCTCATTACTCTTTACACGACAGTGACGCGGAAAAGGGGGTGGCCCCTGTGTCCGGACCCCTTCCTTGAAGCTCTAAATGAAACTCCAATAATAAAAATTAGAGTTACTCTCTTCTATTTACCACTCTTTTTCGCATCATCTAATCAATTTTATGTGTGTAAACTGATAGGATCGGATACAGAGATTTTTTTTGGGAGGGGGGGGGGGATCACCGGACAGTAAAAAGTCATTTTCTCTCCCCTCCCCCCGCTCATACAATTTTTATTTTTCATGTATGTGTGTTTAAAAATAAGTTTTAAAAATTTTCATTTATTCTATGGAGCAATGGTGCTGCGATGAGGGGGGGGGGGGGACTTTGGAGTGAAAACACCTACCAGAGCCATTGGTTTTAACATAAATGCAAATTCTAATACAGTAGTTTGTGCAAATGAAGGGGCTGCTTTGATCAAATTAATAATAATAATAATATTAATAACCATTCAGAAAATATTTTTGATCAAAAAATCCCCTTCTGAAGGTATTTTGAACAACAACAACAACAACAACAAAAACCCTCCAGAAGGTATTTTTTCATTAAAACAAACCCTCCAGAAGGTATTTTTGATCACCCCCCCCTCCAGGAGGTATTTCTGACTGCGCTAGTGCAAATGAATTTTAAAATCTTTAATGGGACAGTTTAGATTTATTATATCTCTTTGGGAGGGGCACGGGCCTCCAGTGCTCCCACCGCTTAAAATCTGCTACTCTCTACTGTGTATGCAAAATTAAAATCAAATTATCTCTGCTTCAATTAACATGTCTAGGAATCCGTGTTGTCTATCTTTAGCCCCTCCCCCTTGAGGAATTTCTAACTACGCCACTGTATCCACGTTGAATGTTTATGAGTAAACTTCAGGATTACAGCTTGATAAATTCAAACACACATTCAACGTATTTGGCTACAATTTTAATCCAGCAACCTCAAAAAGAAGCGGCGAAAGCTTCTTTTTCGGAGGGGCACTCGGGAGGGAGACCCGAAAGAGACCGAAACAACGATTGACAGCATCAATAGAGCTTGTATACGGGTAGTGATCAGGCTTTGTCAGTAGCATTCAGTAGCCACTTTAAGGTCGACTCTTTTCGCCACTGGATGAATGAAGTGGTCTAAAAAGGGCTGACGTCCCTTCCCTTCCCCCAGGGGGGATCTGTTGAGGGGGGGCATCCCCCTTCCTGGAGTGAGGTTCTTTATCATCCATGCATAACGTTATTTTTCCACACCAGTAAAAGGTCACACACGCGTTATGTGTTTTCATGTTTTTGCTATTCAGAAGTGTCGCAGTTAGACTTTCTGTCTGGGCAAGAGACTTTTTTTTTCACACCAGCAGTACGCTTTTTCTTCTTTTTTTCTCTTTTTCTTCAGAAGAAAATTGTAAGTTTGTATTACGTTAATAATAAAAGAGATAACATTGTGCATCAAAGCGATCAGGTGAAAAATGTGTGATGTATTTTTTTGTAGGCAGCTATGTGTGGTAGCAGAGACTGGAAAATGAGAGTTCTTTTTTTTTTTTTTTTCTATTCCTGTCTCTATTTTTTTTTTTTGCCACTCATTGTTGAGAAATGATTTGATGTCGAGTCAGTTTTTCATCTTTTTTTTTTTTTTTTTAAGTAACAAGTACATTTGTTGAAGGAGGGGAAGAACACCTATAGTGAATATCTTTCATAATTACAAATAACAGAAAAAAAACCCTAACGTTTAATACAAATAATAAAAACATTGTGAAACATTTAATTTAATTAAAGATGGATTTTTAGTTTTTGGTTTAGTTTAATTTTATTTATCTATTTATTTTTGCTTGGTAACATCTCTTAGTCTTCCAAGAGATTAACCAGATTTTTAACTAAACAAAAATTACGGTACCTAAATATATATTCATTGGTATTGTTAATTATTTCTAGCAAAAAAAAAAATCTAGTAAGTAAATATTTTATCCATTTATAAAATATTGAAAAAAGAAAAATATATTTTGTTCGGTCATGAAAAAGGATTTAAATGTAATCAATCATATTTTTCACCATTTAATTTAAACTAGGAGGATTCAATCCCTGCTCGTTCCGCTTGCCAACTCGTGCACACCGCTGTGGCTGCTGACAATCATTGATAATTTTAATGATATTTATATCAATTCTTATCTTCGGCCCCTTAAGGTTTAGAGGGATAGCTGAATGTCTTGTATCCTATGTTACCAGTATTGGCCCGATTTACATTCACAGCCAGCTTTTAGACCAGATAGGGCTACAGATTCACACACAGACAGACGAGCACAGATTTTAATAGTACAGACCTTTTTAGCTTTCTTGTTTTCTGTTATATTTTCAGCATCAGCCGTGTATGTTGGTCCTGATCAAGTTGAAACTCTGCCTAAACTTTGAGACAAGTTTTTGGACGCATTTTCTGTTTCCAGAAAGTAATAAGTAAATGATACAAATTTCATAAAAATTCAATGTTTTGTAGTTTTACGTAAACAATTCGTAGCTTCACGAAATATGGGCGAAGTATTTGGATTGGCATTGTTTGTACTCAAAATGAAATGTGCAGTACAGTTGAAGACTCTTTCTTTCTGTCATTTTTTTCTCTCTTAATTAAAAATACTATTTTTGTACTTATTCTTCAAATAATTAAGTATTAATCAGAAGAGTTATATATTCCTCAAAATACAGTTCAACATTTCTCCAGATTTCTCAGGCAGGGATCTAGTGGTTCACTCCCAAACGTATTCTCGCTTGAAGGGGATCGGGGAGAGATAAGGCAATTGGTTTACATTGAAAATTCTCAAATATCTTTCAAGAAATCGTAAAATTTTGCACGCTTGTAGAAGAGAATCACAAACATTAAAATAAAGACTACTAAATATATATATGTATTGATTGATAATTATTCCAAGACAATTCGAATGTAGGAAAAAGTATAAAACATATTATTTTTCAAAACTTCTTGCCTGTTCGCTGTCAGAAATACTTTTTTGGGGCCCTCTGAGGAGGATTGGTAGTAAAGTTATTTGCATGACAAACTTACCGTGAACAGTGAATAAACGTTATTTCGAATTGTCTTTTTAAAATACAGAAATGAGCATTAACGCGCACACATCAACATTTAATCATAGAAAACAGCTTGAAGCACAGCACTAGTAAAGTTTATTCCAACCCAAAAAATTGAAATAAAATGAAACATGGCTCTAAATCCACCGTAAAGGAGTAATAAAAGGACAAACTCACCCCAACCTTGCAAATTCCCTACATTCAGCTCCTGGGACTAAATTTGCCATTCATACCCTACTTCATTCGGAACATCATATAGACCTTCCTCTTTTTAGAGGAAGAAAGTAGCTCGCCAAGAAAATGTATGGGCAAACTGCTCCCCACCTCTTTTCCCATTATTGTAGCACCTCTTTTAGCGAGGACCCAACTTACAACCGTAACTGACTCCTTGAAAGAAAGTTGGCTTGATGTATGATTTACAAGTGAACTTCTTGAATGGACGGTACAAGTATGAGGGGACGTTGTTGATGTCTTTTATGATTTTCTTTTGTATTTTTTTCTTTCTTTTTTATTGTGAGCTGCCTTTCAGGCTGTGCTTCGGACAGGTCTATTATGTGCTTTGGCGTGTGGTTGCACGCTGTGGTGTGCTTTTTAGACGCTTGGGGTATTCATTGTTGCCTTCTGAATGATGTGTTCATCAGTTGAGTAAGTTGGAAAGTAAATGCCTGAGCTTCCTAAATGAAATTGATAAATTGTAGTCTAATTGAACTGGTTTTGTATCTCTGCAAAGAATTACGTAAGTTATTTTCTACAACACTCGAATTAAATGATTTCTACAATCAGACGGTAAATCATGTTCACATTTGTTTTTTTTTTACAAATATAAAGTAAGAAAGAAAGGAAAAAAAAGGACATTTATTTGCTTAAACCAGGGTTGCTGGATTGGGATAAAAATGATAGACTCCGACACCTTTACTCCAAAATCAGTCGGACTCCTGCACCACAACCCTGGAAAGTTGCAGACTCAAATGCAAAATGACCGATTCCGACTCAAACATAAATTTTGAACCCCCCCCCCCCCCACTGTAAAAAAAATCCGGAAACGTTTCTGAGTATATCGTGCAGCTGTGGTTCATGAAAGTTTCAAAAACGTTTCTGAGTATTTCGGAATCCTCTTTCTGTAATGTCCAGAAACGTGTCTGAGTATTTCGGAATCCTCTTTCTGTAATTTTCAGAAACGTTTCTGAGTATTTCGGAATCCTCTTTCCGTAATTTCCAGAAAAGTTTCTGAGTATTCTGTGCAGCTGTGGTTCATGAAAGTTTCGAAAACGTTTCCGAGTATTTCGGAATTCTCCAAACAATTTTCAAAAACGTTTCCGATAATTTCGGAATCCTTTTTCCGTGATTTTTTCTAAAATATAATTCTTTATTATAGTATTGCATACCATATCAGTTTCAATTCTTTCATATCTAAGAGCAATAATACAAGCAATTTTAGAATCATTCGTGGATTTTTTTTTTTTTTTTGAATTTCTAATGACAAATAGCATGGTTAACAGCATAATATATGCACAGTTATAAATTTTTGAAAAATTATGAAATAATCTAGTAGTTTCATTCCTAATCACAAAATCGTCGGGGAATTGGAGTGGGGGTACCTTCTGAAAAGTGGGGATTGTTAAACAATCTTAAACTTCAGTTTTTCTCTCAATATTTTCAAGACAAAACTATCAACATATTGTATTTTTAATGCAGAACTTAAAAACATATCTTGTATCAAACTTGATAGCTTTTATCTTCGGATAAAATTTGACAGGACTTACCTACCCTTCGCGTTCCGGAATTCGTTCACCTCAAGTCAATTTCTCTGACGAACAAAGTGTACCGAAAAGTACCAACAGAGAAATTGATGAATTTAAATATGACACCAAGTCCCCCTGCTGGAACCATTCGGGTTGATTCTTCTGTTCTTGCCCTTTTCCAGATCATCACAAATATAAATACTTATTCAAAATAGGTTACTGATTTTATTTTTACAGTGTGCGCAAAATGCATTATATATTTTATTTATTAAAACATTGAACTCTATTACATGATTATTCCATTTCATATATACGAGAATCCCCCCCCCCCACCATAAGAGTGATGGTGCACCCATAAAATGCTATGAAGCGCCCCCCCCCTTGAAAAAGCAACATCATATACATTATAAATCAAAGTATCATATACATTATAAATCAAAGTATCATATAAATTATAAGTCAAATACTTTAATATGGTGTAAAAATACAAAATTATTTTATTAAGTCTTTTTTTTTTTTTGCTTTTGGTAAAATTGAGGCTCGTAAAACGAAAAAAATGAAGACACTTTTAAATACATATATGTATCTATATTTGTTAAAGAAATTAATACACATTTAACTAATTTAAAGCGTTTCGCTAATGCAAATATTTAAAGAGATATCGTCATTTAGATAATACTGAAGCACTATGTTCCTAATTACAAGAGATAGTTTTTTTTTACTTCATACAATCTAGCTACACTGTTTACAAGAGAATGAAAACATGCAACCTTAAAGACGAACTATCAAACCTGACAATTTGCATATTATAACATTTAATTCATAATGCTTGATACATAAATGTTCAGCCAAATATTAACTGAGATTGACACATAAAAACAAAGTACACAATAACACTTATTTAAAGTTTTTTATAATCTTCAATTCATAAATTTTACAGAATAAAACTAGACACACTTGCACATTAAATATGTGTTCTATGTAATGTAAAATATTTTCAAATTGCAATAGTTCACAACGAAAAAATGATACTGAAGAAAATAGTTTTTTTTAACGAGATTTATATGAACTAAATCTCTTTAAAGTAATAGAGTTGCAAAGCGACTTACCTATTCGTCGGTGGTGGTCTTTTGCAGGCTTTGGTCACCAAAAAGGTGATTTTTATGACAGAATAAAATTCTGCCAACAAAAATTACCCATTTGGTAGAAAGAAGAAAAGTATCCAAGAAAAAAGTAAATTACCTACACAAGTTATGCGACGCAATGTATTTACATGGCGTCCTCTCGGCAGTTATTTGGTTTTTAATTTCAGTTTGTATTCCTTCCGCGAGCATGCGTCGAGAATTTGCACTTCGTACATAAAAATAAGTGACATAGCTTCAAATTCATTCTCATGACGATACATAAGCAAGAAAATATAAGACTTTAAAATTATCTTCAGTGAATTCATGCGAGGAACAAAACTTCTACTAATCCCCTTGATGAGTGTTACTTCGCATACATGAGTCAGCACTTGTTTTCATTGCGTGCTTTCGAAAGTTTCAGTTTGGATTTGCTGCTGGAATATAAAATTGCCGTGTGAGCTGCGCATGCGTCGACTCTTACTTTCTTGCTAAACGGGAAAGGTTTTTGATTATAGCAGAAAACTGCAGAGGGCGTACGAATCTGTGTATTACGGAAAACTTTTTTGTATATTCAGAGAGTTTTCCGAGATTTTTTACAGTGTACTTCTTCACCCCAAAATTAGTCCGACTCCGCAGTCCCGGTGTAAACTACTAGTTTCTTCAGATGTCAAACCGTCCTGACCGACCAATGACACTCTGCAATGTTGCCAACAAGGTGAACTTTACTACAGTAACCCTTCGTTACATCGCGCCTCGTTATATCGCTGATACGGATGTATCGTGCTTATCCTTTGTCTCCCAAAAAATTATGCATACATTTTTAAAATGTTGCTTTTTATTTGACACGACAGAATTTATTTTTAATTTTTTAAATATCTCTCAGAAAAAAATATTGTCTTCTTTGTTTCATCAATGAAAAAAACTGGCATATTTTCCATACATTAAGTTTGTTACAGTTTAAAGCTGCAACTTTCGATCTATACTCCATTATAAAACAATAAATTATAAAAAATGCTTTAAAAAAAGAATAAGAAAATCGTCCTAATATGATAATTAACTAATCGTTCTGTAGAGACGCACGTAATTAATTTTTAAGTTAATTAAGTCGTCACTTTTTCAGACCTCGGTTATATCACGTTCTCGGATATATCGCGCTTTCATGTTCTTTTCCTGACTAGCGGTATAACGAGGGGTTACTGTACTTTGATCTTCAATCGTATCCTAGAAACTACGTATGATCTAATCTATGTGATGAGGGGTTGTCGATAAATGAGTCAATGAGAAACAAAGGGATGTAAGTGGACATTTTCAAGTTTTGAGTAAAACGCGCTTAAAGTTAAATTCCTAAGTAGACTTTCATTGATTTTTTTTTTTAAATCATACTATATAACAGTACCTGCCAGGGCAACTAGTACTATCTCTTGCTCCGAGACAGGGGAGAGGTTCACCTACCATTTGTACTGGTTATCTCCAAATTTTTAATTTTTCCTCTTTTATCCCTTTGCTTCTCACTGCCTCAAATGGTGTCACACTTTCTTTTCAACAAATTTGACCTCCTCCTCCCTGTCAGAAGGTGTCACACTTTATCCGACCTCATCCCTCCCCTTTCACCTATCAGGCAGTTTTCATAAGCATAATGTTGATGTCACTCTTCTGAAAAATGTTTGGTGTCACACTTCTTATTGCCTCCTCCCTCCCCATTGTCACAAAGTGTCACCATTTCATCTCCCTCTCAAAGTGTGATATCACTTGCGAACGAAACCTATTTATAGTGCACTTGTTTGTATTGCTGCAAAACGTGCTTTACAATTTTAAAGATAATTTATCTTTATTCAAACAACTCTTTATAAGGTCAATGTGAAAAAACGAACGAAACTGCATCGGGGATCAGATTTATTAATAAAGAATCCTTCGGGAAAATTCACCTATCGCGAAAGAGTCTGGAACGGATTTCGATAAACGAGGGTTGACTAATAGCAAAAAACTACGGATTCTATACAATAATTATACGTTTTTGACGTAAATCTATCCATACGTAGAAATTCTCCAAATATCCATTATTCAAAGAATACGCTTTCAAACTATTATCTATGACCAAATACCCAAAAGCAAATTCACCGATCCCAATGCCCCATTCGTCACAAATAACGAGTGTCCATCAGTATGCAGGGATTGTACAAATAAATACTGAATGGTACGTGACTAAACTTTCAAGATGGAGGTTGACCGGTTCTAGTGTTTGAAATGAGACTGGGTATGTTTGTTGAGGTACTCAAGTACTGCATCCCGTTACTACACATTTAAGAGACCCTAGGGGCGCAGCTTGTTACATAATTCCATTATTGCGATGGCTGAAAATCTTCCTGTGCTACAGGTAATTTATGAAAGATTAATGTATTAGTTTTTCTAAATACGCTGCTAGGAAATGAGAGGGAAAATATCCGATTAAAATCTTTCTTTCGTGTCTTATGATAAAACTCCTTTTTCTTGTTCTTAAGCATCTTAGAAAATTATATTTATTGGGCTAAAAGCTAAAATAAGGTGCTTAACACAGAGAAATAATGGTAAAGAAATCGGAATCTAACGTAAATCAATATTTGTAACAAATTGTATTTTTTCAACGGCACAGAAAAAGTTTTCTCAAAGATTTTCCATTTGGTTCTATGAAAGTATATTTTGAGTTTTGTGTTCATAATTTGATACAAAATTAATGATAATACTGTCGCATTTATTGCCACATTTACAAATTTGTAATACTATCAGCAATCTATTTTATTGACTATTATTACCAACATCATATTTAAAAAAAAGAGCTTATGAATGATTAATTAAGTGGGACCCAAGCCTCACGCCTATCTACAATTTTCTTTTTTAGAGCAGACACTAATTTAGTGCAGATGTTAAGAGCGAATAGTGTCGGCACAGATTTCGACAAAAATAACTTAATTTTTTGAGAGCTAACGAATAGTACTAACAAATAATGGTACTACCAGAATACAAATCAATGAATTTCTGTTTTCCATAGAGACACACCATAGTTTAATTTCTTAACGTTTAAACAGAGTACTTTAATAACATGTGCATGATATCATTAGAACTTAAGAATGATTAACCTTGTAATCATTCTTAGTGTTATCAACATAGTAATATAGCATCTCAATATTTACTGACATCGCAGTTTCTAAACTAGACAGTGTTAAGGAAGAGAAAGTGAATATATTTCTTTGATGGAAAACTGCTTCTTTCACTTCAACTGAACTCTTTTCTTCATTAGTTAACATCTTATAATTAATAAATTAACATCCTACATTGGAACCTGGCAGAGGTTACATGACTAACCATCTAATAGTTCTCTTTGCATTACTAAACGTAATTTAGCATGCTAACATTATTACTATCGTAACACAATACACTTGTATGGAACAAAAAAAAAAAAAAATCGTGAAGATTTTTATATAACTGGAACTGCTTCTCTCGAGACCGATATACTTTCGAAACCAAACCCTAATGACTAACACTCTAACTTAATATCCTGACATTACTAACATAGTAGCCTAATACAGTGTTTTACCAAACATAGTAGTCTAATTTAATATCCTAACATTACTGACATAGTAAAATACTTTAACAGCCTGACATTATTAACACAGTAGCCTAATGTAACATCCTAACATAACTAGTATAGTAGTCAAATTTATTATCCTAACGTTACTAACATAATTATCTGCTTTAACATCCTGACATTACTAACATAATAGTCTAGTGCAGCCAGTGGCGCAGCGAGAAAAAATCCTTGGAGGGGGTTAATTTTTTCTGAAGTTTAAAGTAAAGCTATGCCCTCAAGTTTACACACACACACACACATATATATATAATGTTTGTTTATACAGTGAAGCACCGTTTATACGTTTTTGAAGGGACTGTAAGAAAAAACTTATAATTGGTATAGGTTACTGAGTATTAGACTATGCAGGAACCGATTTGAAAAACATATAATTGATAAAAACGTACAAAAGAGAAACGTATAAACGGTGCTTCACTGTATATATATATATTTTTTTTTGGGGGGGGGGCTCATGGGGGGGGGGTTCTAACCCCCTATCCCCTCATGGCTACGCCACTGAGTGCAGCATCCTAACATTACTAACATAGTAGTCTAATGTAACATCCTAACATTACTAACATAGTAGTCTAATTTAAATTCCTAACGTTACTAACATAGTAGTCTAATTTAATATCCTAACGTTACTAACATAGTAGATTGCTTTAACATCCTGCATTACTAACAAAGTAGTCTGCTTTAACATCCTGGCATTACTAACAAAGTAGTCTAATGTAACATCCAACCTTACTAACATTGTAGTCTAATTTAATATCCCAACATTTCTAACAAAGTAGTCTATTTTAACATCCTAACATTACTAAAATAAAAATCTAACTAACATTACTAACATAATAGTCTAGTTTAACATTCTAACAATAAGCATACCAAATTAGGTCATATTTAGGATGCAAGAATTATTAATATCATAGAACACTAATTTAAAAAAAATCGTACACAGCTAATATTTATGTACAAATACGACTCTTTTGTTCTCTCTCCCAAATGAATGCTAAATTAATTCTTATGTTAGTGCTTAGCAATGACTAACATTCTAGTTAAGAAGAAAACGTGACGTTTCGGCTGTCGATGTCGAATTCACCGGACATCCATCGCCGTAACTGAGGTGTGTCATTACGCACCGTGAGAAAGGATCTCTTTCTTTTAATTCTTTGTAGAACAATTTTTAAACTATGTGGCGAAAGTAATTCTTTCTCAGAAACTGTGACCGAATAAACCTTCCCACGATTTGAAAATAAACATCCTGTGTAAAATATAACTTGTTGCCGATTAAAGTATCGACTAAAGAGGTGCATTGCGTTAGAAGAAATTCAACGATGCAAAACAGCATTTTTAGTTGGACAATTTGTGAATGGTGCTCGGTCATTTTAGACTTCAGTAAAGTCAGATGTTTTGATGTTCTTCAATATTGTTTAAATTTTTTGGAAGAAAGAAATTGCTTGGAAAGAGTAAATAAAGACTTTTTTGTTTTAAATTTAGTTATGAGACACTAGAAAACGCAAATAACAAGTTTACTTAACGAAAACATTCCCATACGAAACTGAAACTTGTTCTCGTATTATAAGTACTATTTTGTTTTTTTCTCTTTGCTTGCGAAAGAAACAGGGGGTGGATAGAGTTGGGTAGATAGGGTTAGTTTTAAAAGTTTAAAAAAAAAAAAGCCTTATTATTTTATTAGAGACTTGCGGTGTTTGTTTTTAAATCGTTATTTTTATCAATATTGTACTTTACAAAGTTTCGCTTCATTTTACGAAAAGCTCATTACAGAAAATCATTAAAACAATAAATAAAAAAAAAAAAAAAAACTGCACATAAAATTTTGGTACACATTTGTGATTGGCAAAATATTGTCTTTATGATTATTTTTTCTATCCCAAAAGGGCAGTACATCTATTTTCAAATTATAAAGGTATATATGTGGAGTAATATAATAAAGGTATGGTGGAGGTAACGCAAATCCTAATCACAGCATTATGACGCTGCCGGAGCCAGGTTAGGTGTGCCTCAGATATAAGTTTTGAAAAAGAGAATCTTCTAGAACTATAATTCGTGCATACATTTGTGGTCGAAGAAATGTTTCTTACAAGACAAATATTTCTCTCCCTCAAAAATGCACTAAATTAATTCTCAGCTTAGTAATGATTAACATTCTAACTTTTTAGCTTAGCATGAACAACATAGTCATTTATGATGTCAGCATGAGAATTTCCTAAATCATGAATTATTCGTGAAAAAAAAAATTAAAAAAATAAAAACTGAAACTAAAATGTGTGCACGCCTTTGAGAAAGACGAAATGTTGCATTTAGGACAAAATATTTCCTCTCCAAAAGAGCAGTAAGTTAATTTTTATGTTAGAGTTTAACGATGACTAACATTCGAATTTAATACATAAGATTACTAACATAGTATTTGAGAATGTCCAAATTAATGACTCGTAGCTCATTAATGACTTGTAAATTTAAATTTAAAAAAGTGTTCTAAAATTAAAATTCGTAAACCCATTTGTGATCGACGTAGGGTAGAAGTGGGTACAGTGAGACAGGGATACAGTGAGACATCAGCAATTTCTTTTCGGTTTGGATATTTCCAGCCTGAAAATATCCAAACCAAATATAATTTTATATCCCTATAAAAATAAAATTGTTATGCACTTTTGTGGTTAACGACAGGGGTTCCCCCCCCCTCCCAAGTTAAATGGCAAAAAACTCTCTCTCCCCCTCCATTTTTTTTCACCCCCTTTTTTCCTTCTTTATTCTTTGCTCTCTTTTTATTTTATTTATCTTTTTAAATATTTTTTTTATTAATTAATTTATGTTTGATTATTTTTATAGAATTAGAAAAGTTCTGTACTATGCCTATAACACACACACACACAAAGTAAATAAATAAATGAAATGAAATTTTAACAAAATACAATAAATAATTTAAATTAAAATTAATCAAAAATAAATTTAAATAAATAAATGCAAATTTTTTACCCACCCCCTTATTTTGATGGCGTAACTTGCGCCATACCCTCCTCTCTGTGGGCACCCCTTGTTAACGAAGCGTTTTTTTTCTTGACTGTTTTTCCTTCGTAAAAGTACTAACTTAATTCCTATGTTGGTGCTTCGAAAGTGATCAAACTTTTTATTAAACACTTTAGCACTACTAGCATAGTATCTGAGCATATCAGCGTTAGTAATATCGTAACACAATAACTATTTCACATTAAAAAGAAAATAGAAAAATGAATAAAAAGACATGTACACGTTGTACAGAAGAAAAAAAAAAAGAGAACTGTTTCCTTCAAGACTTTTTTCGTAACATGGCACAAATTGAAATTCAACAGTAACTAACCTTCTAATTAATTTGCTTAACACAACTTACATACTTGCTCAATAATTACTCATCTCAACAATATTAATATCAAAGCACTTTCTCATTATAAAAGGAAGGAGCAGGGAGGAAAAAGGAAAGAAAAGTTATCTGTATGTCTTTTTTTTTCTCAATTGAATACTTAATTTTCAACCTTAGTTCAAACTTAGTATTAAATAAGTATCTTAACGTATCAGTATTGTTGAAACCGTAGTTGTTAGTCTGTCCTCGAGGTAAATTTAATATCATGGACCCATTACCACAGCAAGGAACTTCTTTATTCACAACCAATAGCGTAGCGAAAAATTTTTCCTGGGGGGGGGGGTTAAAATGTAGAAAATCATAAGCCGAAAAGCACAATTTTAAGGCCCTTGCATCTGTGTTCATGCATGTAATTTTGAGCCTTATGTATGTGGGGGGAGTCCAAACACCCTCCCTCACCCTTGGCTACGCCACTGTTCACCACTACAGTTTACTAGAGATTCTCTCAGATAATCTAGGAATAATAAAACGCGAGTTATCTGACGAATCTTTTCTTTCGTAATAAAAAAAATAAATAAATGAAATTAATTTTTTTTTTGTTCTTCGACTGTTTTTTTTCTCGCTCCAAAATTTCATGACAAAATAGAGAAAACCTAACGTGAGAAAAGAAGTTTCACTTTCCAGTACATAAGAATGTTTCTGCATTAAGTTTTTTTTTTTTTTTTTTTTTTTTTTTTTATGCTTTAGCAAATCGTGACTGAATAAAAAAGACCTAGAGCACTTTCTTCTTCCAAACAATTCTTTTATCAAGAAGAAATTGGCGTTTTTCAAGTAATGAAATGAGTTAGTTGCTTACACAAATTATCTAACCAAAACGTTTTCCATCACTGAGTTTCCTTAAACACAAAGTGTCGCATTAGTCAATGTTTATTTTAACTGAGGATGTTTACTACTTTTCAATCGTGGGAAAACGTTTTCGATTAAAAATAGTGCCTCTCTAACCTGAGATAGAGCACCTAAATCCCAAAGGAACAAAAAAAAAAGTTTTTGACATTTTCAATTAAAATTATGTTTTTCGCAACACGACTGAGCGCGTGTAGACGTGTGTGGGCAGGCCTGTGTGTGTTGTGTGCAACGTGGGTGTGTGTGTTGTGTGTAGCGTGGGTCTGTGTGTAAGTGTGTGTGTGTAAGTGTGTAGGCGTGTATGTGTAAGTGTGTAGGCGTGTATGTGTAAGTGTGTTGGCGTGTGTGTGTGTGTAAGCGTGCGTGTGTGTAAATGTGTAGGTGTGTGTGTGTAAGTGTGTAGGCGTGTGTGTATGTATGTAGACTATGTAGACGTGTGCGTGCATGTCTGTAGACATGTGTCCATGTGTGCGTTTGTGTTAGCGTGTTTGTGCGCGTTGTGTGTGTGTTTAGGAAACAGGCGCTACCGCTAAGAAGTGGCCTCACTCTCTGAGGCCGGTGGACAGTGGAGTTCACAGAGTTAAGTTTTATGCTTAAGCTAAGTCTTGAATGTACGAAAACGATTTGTAACCATGGCAACGAAAGTTTGTCCTCTTAATAAATATTAAAACAACAAGCTAGACTTATTCTCACTGTCATGGTAGTCTGAAAAAATCAGAGCAGCATCAACTTTGGACAAGTGTGGATACGGAGCAATTCGTTATTGCTAACAAAAGGGGGAGGGGAAGGGGTGATAATGGTCAAAATTCTCCTAGAACTGTTGATTTTCAACACGTATTCTATTCACACGATACGGTATAGTTCATGTACATGAGGACTCTTATGACCAATCTTAGATAGAAATTTCTGACAGTGGTACTGCTTTAGACATGATTGTTCTAGACAAAGATTTAAAAGAAAAAAAAAAAACCCTTTCCTGGCACATTTCCCCGTGATAAAGTTCCATCAGGGCGCAGATAGGAGGTTTTCGAGGAGTAGAGCTCAGTTTTAGCACTGATTTATATCCTAATATGGTAGTTTTTTTCAACGAGAAATCACGGTTTATAGGGCCTACCCAGGACCGCGCCAAGCCTGATCGGCGCCGTCGTGCAAATGTCTTTTGAGCGCCTTTATGCAATGGCGTCCTGCGAAAATATATAGTTAATACCTGGAATGAGGTTTTTTACACAAACATGACGTGGAAAAAAGTTTGACATTTAATTCATGAAAAAAAAAAATGTAGGAATGTGTATTACATTTTTGATTACAATGCATGTTTTTACTTCATTTCTCGTAGGTATTTCGAGTTCAGTAGCTCCTTTGATATCTAATGCGTTTTGGAAAAAAAAAATGTTTTAAATGTCAACCCGTTAACACCGCTTAAATATTTCTCTAATCTCTATTTGATGAATAATTAAACACTTTTATACTTGTTAAAACTTGACAGCAGGTACTCATTATATTTTTCAATTGAAGTATAGAGAGTATTCCACCTTAAAATCTGAAACTGAAATCCCCTTTCCGGTAAAACCAATATTTCTAAAATACAGAATCATTAAAAAGGCATTGAATATAATATCTAAAACAAATTCATTGTCCATAGCTCTTTCAATACGCAAATAATTAAAGAAAAAAGAGGGGGAGGGGGAGAGAATCAAGTAATTATGATCAAGTTGCTACTTTTTTGAACTAAAAAGTTAACCAAAATTGATGTCTGAAATATAAAAACATTACACACAAGTAAAATATACGCATATGGGCTTGTAGATTTTTTTCATGTATGATAACATTGTTCAAATTACCACGAACAATAGTTTGAAATAAAAAAAGGACATACTTCACAAATTACAATATAACATTATCACATCAAGAACCAAAATGGCGGAAAGAAAATTTATTGTATGCACACTCAGCCTTGTGTGCTATAGACGTACCGAAATAGCATTCACGGCTCCACATTAGGAAGAAAATTGCTAATGTATGTAATAATTCGCATCATGTGTTTTCACTGTATAAGATTGCGCGTTTGAATAGCATATTTAGACACAACAAGGCATTAATTTTTCCTTTTGGATAGGCAGCGAGAGGATTGTTTGTTTCAATGAGCAGTAATTTAACCGCCACAATTGGATATAATCAGGGACAAGTAAACGCACGGTCCGGCATGTCCATTAACCTGGACACCACAATTTTAGAGATACCCAAATAGGGTAAATTTCTTCTTCCCTTTTTTGGAAACTTCCGCATGAAAAATGTGAAGATTTTTTTTTTTTTTTGTGAGAGGGTACCAAATTTTGCCAGGACCTGGGCATCACTTTGGCTTGATCAGGCTCTGGATTTAATGAAAAGTTCAGTTTTGCGTTTTTTAGTAAGAGGGATTCTCCCCATTTGGAGCATTTTTGATTGGTAGAGCTCGACGCCTTTTTGACTCTGGCGCCGTTGTGCGCAGCACGACCTCGCACATTGGGACGGAGCGGCCCTGAGCCTACCTTCCCCCCTGCCAGAGCATAAATTGTGGCTGCTCTAACGAGTTCAATTATGACTTCGAAATTGAAGGCCAGTATGGAGAACAACAACTGCCAATGTCTATCTTGGCAGAAACAAATCTGGTTGTGAATAGTGCCATATGTTGCCGTAGAAAAAATAAATGATGCTTTTTTTTTCTCCCATTGATATTAATATCACGATATTCGCAACCCCAGAGCTCGAATACGCTACCTTGCGGTGATTAACAGTACTAAAAAAAAAAGGCAAAACATTCCGTTCCACGTATTTTCTTTGGAGAAAATTACAGGCTTCAGAGAGTTTGTGGTGTAATGTAATTTCAGAGGAATAGAAAAGAAAGTTTCCCACAACCACGATGAAATATTACTGTCATTCATTAAGCTTCAAAGCAAGTTACGGCATCTGTTTGTTTTACCTTTTTTATCCGTCATTAGAAAGTATCTGCAGCGCCCTATAGTTTATTGGAGCTGCGAGTTATCTGGATAGCAATTTAGTAACTAAAAAGTATGAAATTGCCAACAAGCATTTTGTCAACGAAAGAGTTTTGCTTTGTAAACAAAAAGTATGTATTGATGAGTGCATTTGTTTCCTCTCATTAAGGGCTATCATATTACAGTAAAGAATGCTCTATTTTTTCTTTTCAACAATTTTTACTGCATTTTTCTAATCACCGAAACGGTAATTTTATTTGAATGCATTTCATCCTATGAAATCGAAACTTTTTTTTTTTATCACGAAAGCCTTGTAACCAAACGAAACACTCTAAAAAGGTCTCAGTGGTCTGTACGATGGCTTCAGGCGGTTGGTTCGATTCCCACCTTCGCTTCGGATAATAACGTCAGCAAGTTTTTCTTTTTCTTGTTTCATGTTCAGCCGTTGCGATGTAATATTCACAGCGTTTTTTAAAACAGAACCTTGTGAGCTTAATATGCAGCGTGCTGTAATGTTCATAGCACTGGCCAGAAACAGCACCTTGTGAAATAACCTATTAATTGAAGACAGTCGTGGTGCCAGACACTTTTGCTGTAAAATACGTGGAAACTTTTTTTCTGTGCATCGAGTATTATCAATCTCTAATAAATTTAAGTTAGGGAGAAAGATTTTTTTCTTCTTGTCATTTTGTTTTATTGTTTTTTTTTCTCTCGTTTCTGACAAACATTCTGCTCGAAACTCATAGCTCCCTAAGAATCTTTAACATCGATAATTGAAAATTTGTTCCGATTCATTTCCGCCTTTCCATTTTCCCACAATCTAAACTATTCAGCATTTTGCGATAAATCTGAGGATGATGCTTTCTCACTCTTACTTAATTGCAGTTCATCCATTTCACGTCTGGTAGGAGTTTAATTTTATAGGTCTTGCCTTCCTCAGCTTACTTAAAAAGCAAACACCTCGAAAACTTTTCCCACTTTGTAATCCATTTCCGCTTCATGTGAGGAGAAAACCTTAGCTCCATCATACATTGCCACTTCCGGCATGCATCTCCCGGTCCATTGATTGGTCGAGACGTGGCCGTGACGTCATCGGCCACCGTTCCAGCAAATGGCGTCACGTCTTTTGCTCTCCTCGCTCTTTACCCTCCGCCTCTCGCGGAGCAGAGATCGTGAGGGTTACTTGGGCGAGAACGGCAAAGAGAAAATGGATTCGCGCCAAAGCACCGTCGCCAAAATTATAGTAAAGAGCACGTGGAGTCTTTGTTTACATTGGATGAGCGTTAACAAGTCTTGTTTTGACAGTCCTTGATAAGCTCTCTCTCACCAAGTGGAAAAGAGAAAAAAACACTCGCGTAAATGACTATCATGGTTAGGGTTTTATTTTTTAAAGTTTGGATACTGGCAGTTCTTGTTCGTAGAAAGAACTAATTCTAACGATGTTAGAACTTAGAAATTATTTTTATAGCTGTGATATTTTCATTAATTTTCAGTTATGATTTACATATATTTTTAAACACAAATGGGAATATCTTGGCTATAAGTTATGAACATATTGAAAAGCAATAATGGTCGTACTAGCTAAATTGAATTTTTTTCAAAAAATCCACAAAAAAAAAAAAAAAAAAAGTTCTCCATGACATTGTTTGTTTATTTTTCTTTCAATATGATCCTTTAATATGCATTTTTCATTACTTATTAATATAATTAAACTATCTGTCTCAATCACCAAAGTCACCATGAGCATCGGTTTCAGCATACTGGAAACAAGAGACCTCGCAAACGAATCTTTTACATCATCATTGTTGTTTTTTTAAACATACATCGTTAATGAAAAAAATGGTGCTTTTCGGAGCAAGCAAGCGTTAAAGCTTTCTTATGTTGCACCAAAACGTAATATAATCATGCCCGATTCTTCGTAAAGCCAACAAATTGGCCCCCCATTTTTGGTGAAGCAAACTGCAATTTGTTAACACAGTTCAGGTTGAAAATACTGTAACATGATACGAGTACAAAATGTTAATATTCTGTTAATAATCACCAAATGATTTACTGTTTAAAAGTACATGTGTTTTTGGATTTCTGTAACAATTACTTACTTGCCTTATACCTATCAGGCTATTTCTCTCGGGTATCGAAACTTTCAGCTCAGGCATGGAGGGAGAAAACTTTGAACTTAGTAAGAGTGTGATAGGAGAAATTAATGCCTAGCCAAATTTGAACAGCAAATCTTCAGCCACATTTTGAACACGGACACTTATTCCTGTTTTTAGAACTTTTTGAAGCACATTTTTTGGAACAGTTTGCAAAACACTTCTGAGAACACTAATTTGATTCAGCGCACTTTTTGAACATTGACGCATGTCGTTTCTTTTTGGAACACTTTCTAGAGCACTTATGGGGCACTCCTTTGATTATACCTGTAGTTTTTGCTTTTAGTTTTATATCAGTTTCACAGGCAGTTGTCAACCACGATAGGGCAACAAACGGGGAAGAGGAGGTTTGGGAACTAGAGGGACAGGGAACGCCTTTTATTTTTTTGACGACCATCGCAACATCCGCCAGCAGCGATTCATCGCAACAAAATTTCTAGTCATAGGGAAAGATTCTATTGTCTGGCAGGTAGAGATAGCTGGTTGAAATTATTCTGTACAAAAGAAAACAATGATTTTACGACCGTTCCCAATCTGTTCTCAAATATGTCCCAAGATGTTCTGAAATGTGCTCTCACTTTTAAATTTAACAAATATTCCGAGCAGGACACATTCGGAGTACATTTAGTGCAACTTCTTTTTAACGGATCACACTCGGAAGACATTTTATTGCACATTCAGGCAATTGAAACATTTTTCCTGAATTAAAATGTTCGAAACGTGTTTCCAAAGCGTACTGAGAATTTTGCATTGTAGTAATCTAATCTTTCGTGGTTGCGCTTAGCGTTCCCACGCTACAGGCCCGGGTTATATTCCCGGGGTGGGCATGGTTGTCCCTTCATTGGGTCGATAAAATGAGTACCAAGTGTACTTGGGAACCAAACACGGGGGGTTCCACGTTAGGCGGACCACCTAACCGGAACTTCTGCCTTGCACCCCAAAGCCTCTGGTCTGGAAAACTGAGTTGGGCACAGTAGGGTTCGGGCCTCATGGACTGTCGTGCCACAGGGTTTGGTTAATCTAATCTTTCGCCTAACCGGTAGCACTCTGACATCAAATAATTGTTCTGCGAGCAGGCTGCTACCTTATTCCTTAATATTATTCGAAAAATTATTGTTTAGTTAGAAATTGATAGATTTTATTCCAGTTACAGAAATTTGGAGTAACGTATACGAACATCTTTACATTTCAATTTAGAATAATTTTGCACTATTTTGCAATTAATCTTTCAACTTTCGTTGAGCCACGTTTTGAGATTGAATTGCTGTCTCTTAAAAGTTTGGCGAAAGCTTTATCATACCATCATAGAAGCAAGCTGCTTCGTAGCATAAATTTTACTATGTACTTAAAAAAAAAAAGTCACTCTACTGTATTCAAAGCAGAACATGTATTGTTGACTGCATGTTGCTAGATTTCTCCTGTACAGCTGCCACAAAATCTTAACACTTTCATAATCGTACACTGTAGGAAATGTGCAATTACAACTCTATACTGCACTTTCTTTAATTGAGGCAGTGGGAATTAAAGGGATGTAAGTGGCAAAATTAAAAATTGGGAGATAACCAGTACAAATGGTAGGGGAACCTCTCCTCTGTCCTAAGGCGGGAGATGGTACTAGTAGCCCTAGTAGGTGTTGCAGTACAGCATGGTTTAGAAAAAAAAATTCAATGGAAGCCTACCTAGGAAGTTATCTTTAAACTCGTTTTACTCAAAACTTGAGAATATCCACTTACATCTCTTTGCTTTTCACTGCTCAATTGTATAATTCAAGAGCCTGTAGATGTGTCGAGCCTACTGTCAAAACGTTTTTAAAGTTGGCTCTGTCTAGTACGACTAGAAATTTTTTTAGGTACCTTAAGGTTGAACTGAGAGAAAATTTATGTCAGTGATTTCACCCAGCGGAAAGAAACGAAGTTTGTGCGCTACTCGAGGAAGAAATATAACGAAAAACGGATTTAAAAACTGAAAAAAATATTTTTTTCCGATTTTGCCATTGAGCTCTGCTAATCTTCATGTTAATGTCCAAGATGAATTCGGAAGCGGAATAAAAATTTAAGTATTTAAAAAGTTGCATGATATTTTCTTACTTTTATCTGCAGCAAGGTGTTATTCGGAGTTTAGATCTATTTTCCAGCACAAAGATGGCTTAAAGTAAAAATTAAAATAAAAAATGTGCTCCCTTTTCTAAGTTTTTTCCCCTGTATAGTTCTTCTTTCAGAAAAAATCATCTTTAAGTAAAAATAAAAATATATTATGCATGCTTTTTTCTAACATAGTATCTGTTAAAGCATTCTTGTCCGTGGGATATTCGTTCAGAAAAAAAACCATCTTTAAGTAAAAATTAATATTAAAAATGGCTGCTCTTTTCTAACATATCTGTAATTATTTTTTTCCGTGTAGATACTCTTTCAGAAAATCGCCATCTTAAAGTAAAACTTAAAATTAAAAACCTGTGCTCTTTGCTAACATATCTGTAAATTGTTTTATCGTTAAGAAAAAAGCAATCTTTAAATAAAATTAAAAATGCATACTCCATCTGTATCTATAAAGCGTTCTTTTCCGTGCAGATACTCTTTTAGAAAAAAAACATCTTAAAGCAAAAAACTTTAAAAATAAAAATGCATTCTCTTTTCCAAACATATCTGTAAAGTGTTCTTTTCCGTGTAGATACTCTTACAGAAAAAAAGCCATCTTTAAGTAAAATTTAAATAAAAAATGCACTCTTTTCCAACATATCTGTAAAGCGTTCTTTCCCGTGTAGATACTCTTTCAGAAAAAAGCCAACTTTAAGTAAACATAAAAAAAGGGGTATTTTCGCGGTTGTGTTAAAAGTTAGCATATTTTATAAATGCAGTGTTCACTGCTGATTTGAATTGTATAATCAATATGAATACAAAGTTTAGTAGAAAATATGCTTGTTTTTTTTTCAGTATATGACAGAAAAATGAAACTCAAGTGGTTAAAAGTAACTGATATTTTTTCATTCATTTATCATACCAATTACCACTATACCAAAGTAAAAATGAGTGAGACAATATTTGTCTTGAATCAAAAATAATTTGAGAGGCTAAAATACGTTTTAATTTTTTTGGCAAAAATAAATCGGAATGCAAAAACGGAGCTAATGTAAACTAATTTTTAGTGGAAAATGTATTCATTGTGTGAGTGAGATGTAGCGCGAAACATCTCAAATAGCAATCAAGTCTGTGTTACTCAAAAATACAAATTTCATCATAAAAAATAATGATAATATCAATGTTTTTGTGCGATGTTGATTAAAGTTACTTTCCTCAGGTGTTAAACTTCCATACCCCTTTAGCTGCGTCTCTGATATAGGTTACCCTTTTACGTGAATAAATATAACGTATTTTCAGCGATTTTCAAAACGCTTTTCTCGTAATTTCATGTCGTTGGAAACTTGTACAATCAGAATATGATTTTAGTTTTATGTAAAACATACAGAAATTTGTTTCTCAGCACAAAGCGACACACAATAATGCATCGCGAAGCGTGACTCACGTGACTGAAAACCGCCCGAGCGCGAAAAAACTCTCGCTCGAGCCGAAAAACGCCAAGGCCATAAAGTAAGAGAAAGAAAAAAATGACTACCGTAAAAAAATCAAGTAGTACATCGCCAAGCTGGGATAACTGCGCCAAGCTCAGGAATCCGGCGAACCATCCAGTGGAAAAAAGTTGGGTTTATTCCGCTCTTCCATTCCGTTGGAAGCGCGGCTATTGGTCGAATCTGATTATCCAAGGAGGCTCAATTATGCTACACGATGGAAAACCGAGACACGAATTAATATCATTCTTCGCCGTCGCCTAGTACTGGCGCTGCTGATGCCTCTTGCTTTTTAACATTCGTGCTCTTCCCAAAAACAAAAGTACAGCCAGTTCTTAATTAATTATATCAATGAAAATCTTCCGGTAATTGATGTGTTAAAGTGTTCGGCACGTTACGTCAAGAGTTTTGCACGTTACCGTTTTCTTCTGGTGTTCCAACAGTGCGACAACGTGTTGTTTACGAAGGTTCTGGCGCCGGCCGTGCAGTTGAACTTCATGATGGACTTAAGCACGGCTTACCGCTACAATGCCAGCATGATGGAATACTATTCATGTAAGCGTAAGTAATTGTTCTTGCATGCAGTGGTGTGAAATCGCGTGCTTAACTCGCGGTGTAGAATGTGTGTATGTGGATCACGGGGAAGCCAAGAAGCGTAACCGATGCTTGCGCGGGTCGAGAGGTTTTGTTATTTCGCGTAACCTCAGTGTTTACTTTTATTGTCTTCTTCTTAAACCAATAAGCCAACTCTTACTTCAACAGCAGCACAATCATAGGTTACATTTCAATTTTTTTTCCTTTTTTTTTTTTAAATCTAAAGGAGTATTTTATATAAGTTTTGTTATTTCGCGTAAATTCAGTGCTTACTTTTATTGTCTTCTTCTTAAACCAATAAGCCAAAACTCCTTCAACAGCACTAGCTATAGGTTAATTTTCAAGTTTTCTTTCTTTTTTTTTTTTTTTTTTGGCCGAAAATCTAAAGGAATATTTTATTTTCCTTTCTTGAAATACAATCCTATGTTTATTTACTAACTTTATTGCCGTTACATTCGAGTATTTGTCCAAAAGAAGTTTTAAAATTGTGTTTTATACTTACAATATTTTTTAATCAAGTAATATTTTTCATCAGACTCAGACCGATTGAAATAATTAACCAATATTTATATCTTCTTTTACAGCACAATGAAAAGCTATGTTTGAAACTCTTTTTTTTTCCTTTTTTGGAAGAAAGTCAAAAATAACATTTTATGTTCATTACTAACTTGTTTGGCGTTACATTCCAGCATCCGTGCAAAACAGGTTTTAGAATAGTTATTTTTTCTTCAATTGTTTTCAATAAAGTAATACTATTATATCAGACTCAGGCCGATTGCGAAAATAAACCAATAAGCCGAATGTATCTTTTTATACAGCACACTGAAAAGTTACGTTTCAAACTCTTTTTTTTTAAACTTTTTTGGAAGAAAGTCCAATATTAAAATAATATTTTATGTTCCTTTCTTAAGCTACAATGAAATCTTTTACTATGTTTATTTGCTAACTTTTTTGTCGTTACATTTGAGTATCCGCGCAAAAAAGTTTTAGAATAGTTTTTTATTTCTTCAATTGGTTTTCAGTCACGTAATATTATTATATTAGATTCGGGCCGATTGTAAAAATTAACCAATAAGCTGAATATATATTCTCCAAGAGCATAATAAAAGTTACGGTTTAAAGTCTTTTTTTATGTTTTTAAAAAATTCAAAAATAGTATTTTATATTCCTTTCTTTAACAACAATGAAATCTTTTGCTACGTTTATTTACTATTTTTTTTGTCATTACACCTGATTATTAGTATAAACAAGTTTCAAACTATCTCTTTTCAGTCAAGTAGTATGTATCTATTATAAAACCAAACTTAGCCTGGTTTGCTATAATAGTTGTAATAATTACATTTAAAGAGAGAGGGAAACAATTGCTAAAAGTAATAAATATCAGGCTCCTCTTTTTTTTAATAGCTTCATTATTTTTCAATTTAGTATTATCTGTTATAATACCCGACTTCAGCCGATTGCTATAATGGTTGCAATCATTACATATACGAGAAAAGGAAGACGATAACTAAAAGTAAAAATGAAGGGACTAGTATTTTATATCGATTAATTTCTTTTCTATGTAGTAGTATCTATTATAATACCATGCTTAAGACGATTACTAAAAATAATAAATAACAGAGTACAGTTTCAATTATTGTTAGCAATTCATGATAAATTATGAATGTCAACCACCACGAACGATAAATAGCGATTATTAGAAACACTAAATGACAAGTTTTTGATTGGTTACACATTAACTGACGCTGTTCACAATCGAGATATTTTTTATTTAGCTTAAAGTGTTTACTTTTATAGGCTTCATCTTAAAACTGTAAGCCAATTCTAACTTCTTCAGCAGCAGAATCATATGTTACAGTTCAATCTTCTTTTTTTCTCTTTTTGGAAGAAAATAATGAAGTATCTTCGTTAACTTTTTCAAAATACAATAAAAACTTTTGCTACGTTTATTTACTACGTTTTTCGTTGTTACATCTGCTTATTCGTACAAAACAAATGTCAAAAATGCTTCATCGCTTCATTTCCTTTCTATCAAGTAGTAATCTATTAACCAGGCTAAGGTTGATTGCAATAATTGTGCAATTATAACATTTAAGAACACAATCACTAAAAATAATAAATGAAATAAAATTGAACTATCACGAATGATCCTTGGAAAACTGAATGTTAGCAACTACGAATGATAAATAACGATTACTAGAAGAACTAAATTGCATGTTATTGATTGCTGACAAAGTAATTGTCATATTATGATTACATTCATTCAGGGCAACTATAAGGCTTGTCATTTTGGCGCCACTTAAAGTATTTTGTATATTAAGCATTTAAAAAGAAAACTAAATGCTCAGTGGTACACTCTCCTGGTTGTGAAAAAAGTTTTCCATTCTTTATTTTACAAAAAGAAAGAAAAAGTTGGCAAGGTTGGGCATCATTCAGTAATATTCAACTGAAGTAGCTCATTGCAATATTGTAAACTATTTTTGAAGTTGTTGAAATCGCTATTCCTACGTTGTAATATTCAACGCTGTATTATGAATGATAGAAATCGTGCAAAGTCGTGAAGTCCAAAAAGAATACTTTTAAACATTTAGAAATTTAATTTATCTCTGTTAAAATCGCAATGTTTCTATTAAAATAAATCTTTTTACATCCTATTTTTTAAAAGATTCAAAGTTGCCTTAGATAATAGCTTTTAACCAAGCTAATAATTTATGTTAAATGAATTTAAGTAATTCCTTTTTCTTAATTATGGTTAAAGATATATTGATTTACTAGTCTTTCTTAAGTTTCGTGTTACAAATGCAAAAAAACCTATTAAAATATGAGGGGCAGTTTAAAATAAAGAAATGATCGCTGAAAGATACCCAGAATGACTGAATTAGAAATAATGAATCACAAAGTACGATTACGATTACAGTTACTTTTAACAACTGGATAATAATTGCATTTTTATGTAACAGAAAAGTTCTTTGCAGTTGCGTTTATGCGAAAAAATAGCTCGACAATAGATGCGATTAAATGAAGAAGCTCATTATAGGGATGATCATTTCAACAAATATATCTACCGAGTTGCAGATTCTCTGGTAGAACTTGTCAATTGCAAATCTTCAGCTGGAGGTTAAATTTTCCTTTCCAAACATGAGTTATTAGAGACTGCAAGTATATTTTCATCATTCATTATGATTGCAATTTAAGATTTCATTCAAAGTAACATTGCGATTTGAGTGACACAAGAAGAAAATTACGATTAGGAAAATAAAAACAAGAGCAATATTGTTGTGATTATCAATGCTCTTTAATAGTTTAAATTAACCGTATCGATGATAATTATGATAATTTACGACGGTTCTGTACTGCAAAATATAAATGATGCATATGTGAGGATGGTCGTCAAGTTACAAAAATAATGGTTCAACAATTAAAATGACATCTATTCTGTTATTGAATTTCTAACGAACTACAATAAACTTTAGTCTACTGACAAATTCTATAGATTTTACTTAAATTTTAGAATTGTGGTAAGTTTAAGCAATTAAATATATTTGATTCAAAAAATACAACTCCGAGCTACGAATTCCGATCTAAACCTTTCGAAACACATGGAACCAATGCCTAAATTGCATGGGAACGCAACTTCTCTGCTTCTTTTTTCTTTTCTTTCCACTTCATTTTTTTTTCACCTGAATGTTTTCATATTCGAAGGACTTCAGATGAATTTCAGAATCTTTAAGCATGAATGAAAGTTCTGAAGGCTCTAGGACTGTCTTGTTCTTTCTTTGTTAGAAACTATGCCACATTGAACCTAACGTAAGATACAAAGAAGAGGAAAAATAAAATCAAGTTTTTGAGCATAAAGTATTATATAAATTATTTTTTTCCGATTTTTAAAAAAACTTCTTTTGTTTTAAATCAGTGTACTGCTGTATCTTCTTTATCTCAGTAATAAAAGAATTTCTTTCCGAACATTTTAAAATATTTTGATAACTATTAGGCTAAGTTTCATCGTGCAAATCAGGTTTCTCCTATCCCAGACTCAGAAGCAAAAAAAAAAAAAAAAAGATTTTGTTTTTTACTCACTTTAGAAATCTTTTTTTTTTCCCTTGACTAAAACTTTTTCATGCAGTATAATTTCATATTTTTGTGGAGGTTTTTCTTTCGCATCGAAGTAGCTTTCGTAAATTTCGTGTTTGTTATGGTAGTTTAAATTTATTAGATTTCCCTTTAACTAAGGAGAATTTGTAAACTTCACTCAAATGAGCTTTTTGATATTAAAGATAATTTTAATTACCTTTAAACACTTCTTGAACTTGAACTTATTAAATGCTATAAGTCGAAATAAAATGTCCAAAATTTCGTGTCATGTGAAGTGAAATTTCGTGGTTTGAAATTTCATTTTACCTTAAATACATTTCTTTTCTTTGGATTAAATTCTTGAAAATTTTTTTTTTTACTTAGTGACGATTCCTGACAATTTGTCTTTCTTGAAGAATTCATAAAATTTCTTTTGTGTAAAATAAGAAAATTCAACACCAAATTAGGAGAAATTTTGCTAACTTCTCACAACTTTTGACTTCAGCATATGTTTGTGTAGTCAGTTTAGCTCCTTTATTAGCTATTAATATTATATATTCAAGTCAAAATAGCGTTAATGTTTTCATTTTGAAATTTTGAAGACACGCTTCATTTACCAAGACTATCTTGCGCAAAAAATCGTCAAATTTTACCTATTTATTGCTTTCAAACTCAGGGATACTTTTAAGTATTTATGTGATCCTGCGTTGTATTCATTTTCCATACATAAATTTCTTCCTCTTTTTGCGCTTTGAACTGTCAAAAAGTAAACAGTACAAATATATAAACTTAAGATGAAATAAACACCTTTTAACGGTAAATATAGAGAGCTTATGTACTATATCTACTGTTTACGTGCATTACTTTTAAAAGTATCTTTGCTTTTTTTGTTTTGTTCATTGAACATAAACTATCAATTGTACTTATAAACTATTTTAGTAAACTATTCATATGCTACTCTAGTCTATTATTATACTTAGTGTTTCATCTGCAGTAGCGTATGTTGTATAAAATTTAAAAAAATTCAAATTGATTGCAAATCGAAGCAATATCGTATATACATTATATTATATATTTATTAATGAAACCTCCTAAATGTTTGAAATGTATAAAAGTAGACTAATTCTGGAACTTTCATCAATAAATTACTAAGAATTTATTACATATCCATCATATTTTATTTTGCTTAATATAAGAGCATAGTTGCAGATGGATAAAATAGTTTGGGACTATAACTACTATTACTACAACAGCTTCTGACATCCGACATTAGCCTCATTCAGTGATAAAAACAATAAGGAATTACTTTTCACTACTATACATGCTTTTTCTTCAGTATCGCATAAACTTTAGTCTAGTACACACGTGTGAACAGCTAGGATAAATCTCGACCCATTGTTGAAAGACCAGATAATATTTCTGATAAGAGAAAAATTCACATGGTAAACATTCTTGTATATTCATTGGGCTAAAAGTGCCTGATATAATACAATTTTTAAATAGAGCATTACATCCACCCATAATACTGAGATTTCTTTAATTGCACTGATTTTTGAATTCTGTAGCAAAATGAAAATGTCCAGTTAGCTATTTAGTGTTATGTTTCTTTACTATCGGCTGATTTGGAAATTTTTACACGATATTTTCACTGGAATTTGCTTTAAAATATTTTAAAAACGTCCTGAACAAAAATATATAATGGCATGGCACCTATTCTGTCGTATTACTGTTGTTTTAAACGAGTATAGCAAGAGTGTTGCAAATTAGTTTGCTACAATTATTAATATTTTGATTTTTAAGGCTACAGTATTTTTTAGGATCAAATGGAAATTTTTAGTTTGCGTGTGTGTGTTAGTTAAAAGTTTCGATATGTATAGGTATGCAAATAACCATGTGTTCCCCTTATCTATTTGTTAAATTAAGCTAACATGCAATTCAAGCAATTATCATTTTCATTCATAAAGCACAAAATTTTGTACCAAGAAAAGAATGCTCTCATGTATGCATACTTAATAGATGATAAATTGGTTGAATTTATCTTTTGATTTTCTGAAATAAATCTTTCGATTTTCTGAAAATTCTAATACAGTAGCTTATGCATATGAAAAGGACTGTTTTAATCGAAATAACCCTTTCAAAAGATATTTTTGATCAAAAAATCCCATTTAGAAGGTGTTTTTGATCAAAAAATCCCCTCTAGAAAGATTTTTGATCAAAAAAAAAAAAAAAAAAACCCCTCCAGAAAGTATTTTTGATCAAAAAAAAAAAATCCTTCAGACGGTATTTTTGATCAAAAAACCCCTGCAGAAGGTATTTTTGGCTGCGCTTGTGGTCTACGATATGTTAAAGCGATACAAAAATTGCCTTTGGTTAAAAATAAAGATAAATAGAGAGAGAGAAGAAAAGAAAAGAAAGAAAGAAATTCAGCGCAATTTAAACGAACAGGAAATCAATAAAATTGCATGCACGCGTTTACGGGTTGCATACCCTTCATGAATGCCTGAAAATGTGAGTTTTATAATGAAAGTGGTCCAATATATGCTTCCACTTTAAATGTTTTTCGTAGTAAAGCTTGAAATTTTAAGCATTGATAAAAGGTTTCTATGTCTCTCCAAAACACGTGTCTGCAATTTTACTATTCATGTTTTCAATAACGTTATTTTTCTGGTTTACTATTGCATATACGTCTGTTATAAAACTGTGTAGCAACCGCTTTATCGGAAAAAGATTCTTTTCCAATTTTGAAATAAATCACAATTTTTTTTTTATCTAATGTACATTCGCATCTTCTGAAATTGTTTAAATTGTTGCTATTTATTTAAAATAAAACGCAAAAGATAACTACTCGGCAAGCGTATTTTTGCTTTTAAAAAACCCTTGATTACTATAGCGGAGTCAGAAATTACCTTCTGGAGAGGAACCATTAAAGCTCTTACCTGTTTATGCACTACTATATTAGGATTCATAATGTGTGTAAAAAAAAGAAGGATTGACATCCAAAATACCCCACGTAGGTGCCCCTGGCTTTGATGAATACGATTTTTCTTTTAGGACATAAGGTTGAGAGAAAATATTTTTGAAACAGTTTCAACAAACTGCTTTTTGAACGCTGTTTTGTTCGTATGAAATACTAATTAATGCATTTGAAAGCAAAATATCCGTAATAAATTTATTTAAATAGCTACAAATGAAGTAATTCAAATTATAAAACTGGAAATTATGGATGTTTTCATTCAAAATACTTTTAATTATTAATCAGAGTATGAATGGTTAATATGTCTTAGCAAAAAGTAATAACTATTTAGTGAGACTTCATTTAACTAAACAGTGTAACGAGATTAAAGAGAAAAAAAAAGTTTTAAAAGTCAGAACAGTTTGAATGAGCAATGGTTATAGTTGAAAACAATAGACCAATCACTTTGACCTAAACTCAGACTTTTATAGTAATTGAAGTTAATAGTGTGTGTCGCAATGATGTCTTCAAAGAAAGAAGCAGAAACATTTAATATAAGCAAAAGTCAAATGTAATCATAGTCAAACAGCCAACTTGAGTGAAAAATAAAATTTCTATTTTTTTTACTAATTACTTCTGACTATCTTATAATTAATTTGATTTTCTGATAAATTCACAATAAGATATTAATTTCAAAAAGTGTTTATGGCTAACATTTTCAAAACATTATGTTTTAAAATGAAATTAATACTGCTTGCTCGTTTACATTATACAAGATTCATTTCTATAAATTTTTAGGAATAAAGCGAACTTAAAAAGCAAATGTAACAATTAATGATAAAATAGTGTGTGCAGTTAAAGGAAATTCATTATTCAGTACCATTGATGTTATCAGCAAGCTATTGTGAGTTAAGTTCGCATAAATTTTAAGCGATTTTTTCGAAAAACTACTTGTTGTGAAACAGTAAAAAATTAATAATTTCTATCTTACAGATTTAGGGTATGCACTTTATTGCTATATCTTACTTTATATCTAGTGCTGCTATACTTACTCTATAGCAGCAATTCCCCCTTAAAGTCATCCAGGAGGACATAAACGGAGGAAAGTCTGATCTTAATGATGCCCGGTGCCCGTGAACGTGAGAATGATATCCCTTATTTCTTTAGACTTTGTGGGATTGGCGTCGGGTTTTATTTGTGGTGGAGAAAAGAAATAATTGTATTAGATGTCTGATACTTCTGTTAAATGAAAATGCTTTTTCAATTTAAATATCGTTATTAATTTTTGAAATTAATCATTTTCTAAGCTACTCTGAAAGACAATAATATTTGTTGCGTTAGAAAACTACTACTAGAAAGATCAAAACATACAAACATTCATCAAAATGCAATTTATCCTTATTATTTTTTGAAATTAATAGTTTAAAAATAAAATTAAAGTGATCTTAATATTTTAGGAAATTGTTTAAACTTCATATGCATTCAAAAAAAAAAAAAAAAAAATTTTTTTTTGCACATTTTTCTTTGAATAATAAGTTAACTCCCGCCCCCCCCCCTAGATTCTGCTAATAAGCTGAAAATCGAGAACATAAAAAGTTCACGGGAGAACTGAGCATGTTTATTGGTTTATTTATGTATCTAAAATCACTTTATCTTCAGAATTTAAAGTAGACCAAAATAAAAATAGGATCTACAAATTATGAATCAGCATTAAATTAAAAAAAAAAATTGATAATTTTAGTGGACACACACCCAAATGATATAGTGAATGATACATTAACATGAAATTCTTTACTTGAAATTTCGTCTCTATATTTTCATATTGCGCAACGTGCTATAAGATGCTATTAAGCCCCGTCGCAAGATTTAAGAATTTCTTCATATGTGTATTACGATTTAGAGCTATTGTAAAATGCATAAATTTCGCCTCCCCTAAGACTGACTCCCCTAATACAAATGACATATTTTTATTCAAAAATGACTTTCATTGAGAAATTTTATTCAAATTTTCGAAGAAGATTTGATCTCAAATTTTCACGGGAAAACTTTCTCTAAAAATAATTATCACACCAAATTTTATTACCACGCATAAAATGTCTTCTAAGTCTGCATTTCTTGCTGTGAAACTAAATAAAAGTTGTCTTTCTGCATCCAATTTATTAGCTCTTCCTTCTTATTTTTAATATAATTTTTCTCCTGATCTAAGTTCGTTATTTATATTAAGTTTCCCTTTGTCTGGATCCATCTTTAAAAGAACATTCTCGAAAATCAGATTATTCCTCTCTGTAAAACAAGATATTCTTACTGCACACTATTCATTGTGCTACAAGCATATTCATGCTAACATGCTTGCTGATTCATCCACAGCCCCCAGCATTCTTCTTTTATTTCTGCTTCCCCCTTTTTTTCCCAGCAAGAAATTAAATTTCATTTGCCCAGATGCATTCTTCTGTCTTTTCATTCTTTTCCTTTTTTGTGTTTATTATTTATTTTGCTTTAAGATAGGTCTGGAGAAAAATGGTTTATGTTGATTCGTTACGGCTCGTAATGAGGCGCATTGAAGCCGTTAAATTAAATCTTGTTGTAATTTGTTTTTCTCTAGCAGTGATGGAAAAATCTGAAAGTGCTTTAAAACTAAGAAAATTAAATCAGTGAAATGTGGGATAACATTAATAATTAAACCACAACTTTAATACAGCCAGAAGAAGAGGGGGATCAGGGGGGGGAGGTATCTCATAACAGGTCAGACTTTTCTCCTGTGATGTTTTTGGTCATAACATACCTTACACATACATTACCATACTGAAATTGGCAATAACAATGGGTTACATTTGGAAAGAAGGTTGACCCCAAAACCTCTCCTGCTGCGTCATTAAAGAACAGTATTTTATTTTAAAATGCATGAAAATAAGCTTGTCAGAATCATTTAGTATACAAAGCATTAGTTTTAATTATAGTGGTAAAAGTTTCAGAAGTAGTGTGGAAGTTCTGCATAGTAATATCGCTATAATTTTGCACTGTAAGGAGCTTCAAGGGATTGAAGCTTTATCTTTTGAGTTTCAATAGAGTTTTAAGCTCAGTTTTTGAGTTATTATAGTTGACTAAACGATAAATTCATTTAAGTAAGATAAGTCAATGCGCATATAAAAGTACGAATGAAAGCATTAAAAAGAGTTAAAAACTCAGCAAACAGCTGTTTCGAGGTTATTAAAACCAATTGTGATTTACTTGACTTTTAGTTTGGACTGTGAACTATTATTTCATCTTATGCACTGAAGAAGAGGCTTGTTTTTAATAGCCTCAAAATTGATGCTTGCTGAGTTTTTAACTCTTTTTAATGTTTTTTACTTCCTTTTACAAAAAAGGAAGTATTGTATTCGCGAAAAATTTTTCACTCAAAATTCGGCCTTAATTTTCATTTTGCTCATCCCTGAATTAATGTTGAGTTTTTTTTTTTTTTTTTGTTTTTTTTTTTTTCAATCCGACCACACGCGGATTAGTGCCTAAAAACGTATAAACACCCGAAACATCCATTTTGACATTAACCCAGTTAATTACAACGGTTTTTCTCGTGACGTCCGTATGTACGTGTGTATGTATGTGCGTATGTACCGATGTATACTTAAGTGGTGTTATAATTTAGCGGACACTTGGCAATATATCGCCAGTCTTTTGGTCGCCAAGCTTTTGGCGACAAATTTGGCGTTTTTTTTTTTTTTTTTTTTAATTTGGCCACTGGTGGTGATATTTAGAGAGTAAACTATTGAATCACATTAAAATTGACAAAAAAGCTAAAATGACATTAAAATTGGAGTTAAAGGAAGTCATGTGACGCACACATCAGCTCGTTTTCTTTTTTTTTTTTTTTTTGTACTTTTATACACGTTGACCTATTTTACTCTTTTAAAGTTCTTCGACTGCTTTCTTACAGCTAAATCCTTTTCGTAGTATAAAACTAAATCCTTGCTGTCTAGCAAATGTATCATCAAATTAAAATACCAAACCTTGAAAGAGTTTCATAATCTGTAACCTGATCTGTTTTTTTTTTTTTTTTTTTGCTATATTAAATTATTTATATAAACCTTAGAAGCGATACGGAGTGTTTCGTATTTTGCTTCGTTTTTTCCGAGCACTACCAGTGTACATGAAAAACTATTTGGTTTAATTTTGTGCCATTAGCGATAAAAAGCTGTAAGCAAGAAAAGGGGCCATTTTAACCTTTCTTGAATGTATAATACGCAGTTTCTCAAAAAATTGGTGATTCACAAATTATCTTGAGAAATTCAGGTTCGAATGGTCAAATCTTCAAATTTTGGCTCGTCTTGGAAAATCAGTATATAAAAGTGGCATTTGTAACGATAAAAGCTTGACAAATATTGAGTGTTCGAAACCGGAATTCAAATGTTGGCACCGCCTCAAATCAATTATCCAGTGGGACAAAATATTAAATGAGCTTACAATAAATTACTGTTATAACTAATATCTTTTTAAATAAAAGTTTAAAATGATAGCTACTTCAAAACAAATGAAAAATTGGCATTGATGAAGATTTACTTCTATTAGTAGACTGACTGAATTTCAATTTATTCAGAAACAAATGCTTCATTAAAATAACGCATTGTCGCAAGTGTGAATACTATGATAAGCGAACCGAATACTTCTTGCTTACTATCTTAGATAATTCCTTAAATAATATTGATTGAATTTTCAAACCTTATCCTTTATCCAAGGAGATCAAATTTAAATTTTGAGTCACAAAATTGCTTTTTCTACACGTTAAGATACAATTTTACACCTCTTCTTTTTCTTTTCTTTATACCTGATTGTTGAAAACGTGTCACTTGACACAATTATTATTTTTGAGGATTTGATTGATTTGTGTCACTTGACCGTTCAACGCGATGCAACGCAGCTAATTATCTCATAAAAGCTGAAATTCAAGTGCTCCTCGGAATAAATTCAAGATTATAATTGAAAACTCAAATTCAGTAAAAATCATTTTTTCAATAAACTTTGCAGAATGTGATATTTACTTCCTTTTCTCATTCATAGTTTCGTAACTTCTCTCTCAATGCTATATTGATAAATGGCTTATATTAAATTAAAAGGACTATTTTAGGAACCCTGCATCAGTGGAAGTCAGACGAGCGTGACGTGATGACCAGGAGCACGTGATGTCACTTGCGTCATTACTGTATTTAGATATTCTTTATCGTTGCCTATTATGAACGAAATAATGAAGTCATGCCACGTTTAAAAGCTATTACTGTGATATAGTGACTCCTGGTGTAACGACCATTTCGATATAACAGGGAATTTAAAGAGTTTTTCCAGGTATTGAAACATTAATCTATAATTTGTTCACTGGAATTCATTGACATTTCTGCTACGGTTACACACAAGTAAATCAGCATTATAATTTATCAGTATGCAGAAACAGGCCGATGTGATTAAAACAATTAAAGTGATATTATTTGATTCATTTTTTTACAGTTTTTTCATGATATTAAATGATTTCAATTCCCTCCTTTTGGTTAACTGGGTCCTTTTTTACCATAAAAACTTGAACTTACTGTAAATTTTTCCGTAAAAATTGGTAGACTTCCTTTTTTTTCATAATTTTTGGGTTATTCTCTTTTAAATTAAGTTTTTAAAAGGTTAATTTATAATTTTGTGATTTCCGAAAATTTTACTTATTTAAGTTTTCAAAAAAGTCTATTATGCGAAGTTGAACTGCCACGGAAATCCATGATATCTTCCATCCATCGTAGTTACTTGTTTTTAACGAAAATTGCTGAAATGAACACTTTCTTTTGTGATGTATATGAAGCACAAAGCACAAGTCTAATAATGACGATAAATACATCGATATCCTAATCAATTAATAAGTTATGAGCCACATTTTCGTGATTAACATATATATAACATACGTTATTTAAAAAGGTTGTACATGAGTTTTCAAGTCAATACATGCGTTACACAATTTATTCATGGCCGGTATCCGGTTAGCAATTATAACTTTATTGAAAAATGTGATAGTTGCAGATTTTTTTTAACCTGGGAATATGTTGGTTGTTATTGAAACTGCGCGGAACGTCTAGCCTATCTGACTAAAACCGTTTTTCCCCTGAAAAAAGGGCCGTGAAGATGCACTTAGAAAATAGCGAGAAAAAAGTGAAGGGGAAGAGAAATAAAAGAGTGGGAGAGTATGATGTGTGTGAGAAAGGTAAAAGAAAAGAAAGGGAGAATAATAATGATAATAATAAGAGAAAATAAAAAAGGCGCGGCGAGGGAGGGTCCAAAGAAAAAAAAAGAAGGAACAAACAAAAATGTGGATGTCTCCTCTTCTTTCGCTCCTGGAGAACACATTTTTGCCTCGCCTCGGACCTTAACTCAATTATTGCCGGGCGAGTTTTCATTCGGCAAGCAGAACGGTGTTTATATATATAAAAGAAAAGGGGAGGCAGAGAATAACAGAGTGCGTGTATTCTGCGACGCCTGTTCCAACAAGTCCCCGGGTTGCTTAACCTGGTTATCTGCGGGGGTGGGCCGAAAACTCTGACCGGCGCGCTTCACACACACAACAGCAACTCTCTCTTCTTCTCGGCAGATATGTGCCCCGGCTTTTCGATCGGCCGCCCTTCTCTCCGGTGCCCCGGACTTTCCGGATGCCGCCTCCCACACGTGCCCGGACGGCGAGCAGTGACAGGTCATAGCCCGATGTCCGAGCCCTTCACACGATGATCGATGGACGGGCGAAGATGAGTGGATAGACGTTACGGTCTGGTTGGCCTGCGATCGCCGCTGGAGAAATTGCTGCGAAAGTCGCTATCGCTCACCTTGCTCTAGTGTCTGCCCTCCGAGACTCATCTTACAAACAACTTATTATAGTCATATTTCATTGCAGCGTAGTAAGAAATAGACATAGGGATCATCAACGTTTTTCTTAAATTAATCTGATGCCAACCAAACATTATTGTAGTAAGGAATATTTCTTTGATTGTTTCTTCCATTGATCCATGGACTAAGAGAAGATGAACTGTTAAAAACTTTATGGTCTGGTTGGCTTCGATCGCAGCTTGAGACATTGCTGTAAAAGTCGCTATCGCTCACCTTTCTCAAGTGAGCACATGTCCGAGTCTCATGTAACCAGCAACTTGTTATAGTCTTATTTCATTGCGGTATTGTAAGAAAAATACATATGAATCATCTGTATCATTTTCAATTTCATTTTTATGAATTAATCTGACGTCTGTCAGAAATAATTGCAATAAGAGAAACTTTGATTTTTTTCATCGATCTATGGACGAAGCGAGGATGAATCGTTGCAAGCTTTATCCGGTTGGATTCGATCGCTGCTTGAGACATTGCTGCTTACCTTGCTCAAGTGAGCTTACGTCTGGCTTCTGAGACTCATCTAACAATCAAATTATTATAGTCATTTTTAATTGCAGCATAGTAAGAAATAGACATAGCAATCATCAATGTTTTTCTTGAATTAATCTGATGCCAATCAAACATTATTGTCATAAGCAAGATTTCTTTGATTTTTTCTTCCGATGATCTATGGACAAGGCGAAGATGAATTGCTAAGCTTTATTGTCTGGTTAGCTTCGATCGCCCCTGTAGACATTGATGCAGAAGTAACTATCACTCACCTTGCTCAAGTGTCTGCTCTTTGAGACTTATGTAATAAAGTAGTCATAGTTCAATGCAGCATAATATGCAATAGATGTTGTGAAATAGTTGTTATTGCTCACCGTGCTCAAGTGATCCAATGAGACCTCTGAGACTTATCCAATAAAAGATTTCTTGTAGTCATATTTCATTGCAACATAATACGCAATAGACATGGAAATCATATGTGTACCACCATCTGCATTTTGCTTGAATTAATCTGATGCAGACATTACAGCAACAAGGAGTGTTCCGATGATAATTTCTTCCCATGGTTTATAGACAAAGCGAAGAGGAATTGTTAAGGTTTATGGTCTGGTTGACTATGATTCTGGAGAATTCTGCTAACTTGCCTAAAAATAGTACCTAAAAATGATGTCTGTTAATTCGTGTGGGAAGGAATGCGGCATTTTATTTTATCTTTCCAAACTATTCACTCTCACATAATGCACCGCCAGGTGCAAGATTACTATCTAAATGCCATCTCCAATTTGTGGTATATTTTGCTCCCTTTAATTAGAAAATCATTACAATAGAAATATTGCATTGAGTCTTTTATCTAATGATTGAGGGATTAAACAGAGATGAATTGCTAGCAGTTTTACTGTCTGGTTGTTAATTTTAAAAAGAAGACTTTGCTTTAAAATCTTTGATTAGATTTTTTCTCTTAGTTTAAAATGCTTCCCTTTTCAATTAATTGGATTTAGTATAAACATTCTGAAATTTTCACTTCAGTATTTATGAACTGAATGCATCTTCATGACTTCATGGCCTTTACGATTACTTTTTCCCTAAAAGTTCGCTTTTAAAATACCCTCGAATTTTTAATTTGGAACATTTAGCATTTTAGATGTTTGTTATCGCCACAAAAGTTTTACAACTTCTGAAATCCCATACAGATATTTGCGCTGAATGCAAATAAAAATCTGAAGCTCGGTCCAAAAATCAAAAGTGAAATTGAATAGTTTCATCCACGATAGTAAATAGATTTTAGCACAGAAAAAAAAAATTAAATGCAAAAGAAGAAATAAATAAAAGAACTCGCTGAATGCTGTGACGAAATAAGTGGCATTAAAGTGTCTTAAGATGGTAGATAAAATCAATCAAAGAATATGTTGCAAATTTTTCATCGTGCAGATTGTGCAGTTTAATAGTTCATTTAACTGTTGATTTTTAAAAGTATTTTCCATACACATAATTTTTTTTATTTCTGAAGGGTATTCGAAAATTCGGAAAGAATGTTTTATTAGCTTTGAATCAAAATTTTCTGATTATTGAAAGTGCATTTTTCTAAAAATTTGAATCTAGAATATGTATTGAAATCGTTTGAAAAAATTCCAGAATGAAAAGTCACTCAGAAAATTTCACTCAGTGCCACTAAACCAGCTCAAACTAATCCAGTCTCTAATGAAATCGAAATTTCTGTTTAGATACATAGTTAAAAAAATTGAACTCTTAAGATTTGTGTGTGAGCGTCAGGTAATTAGTACACATCCATGGATTAATCTAGAAAATTTTCTTTGAATATCTTCCATTTTGCTCATAAAAAGACCACAATCAAGTTCTAACATCAAAAAGATCTTTTATACTTCTTCTTCGACTTAAATGCGGCTTATACAAATACATCAATTAATATTTTTCTGATTGTATGCATAAATATTAATACAGCACAAAATATATTACATGAGGTTAATCTTGATAACTTGCTTTTGCTTTATATTACAAAAATATCAGTTCGAAGATGGCTGTTTATCCGTAGTGTTTGAGTGACTGATATAAATTTCAAGGAACTGGAAACTAGTTGATGTACTTTTGATGGTATTCATTCTTTATTAAATTAAGGTGCAAATCACGGAAGAATACTTCTAAGAGTATATTCAAAACCCCCAAGACTAGGAATATCGTTCTTATTCTTGGAAGAAGTGAAAGAACCTATTTCAGTTACGGAGAAAACAATTTCTGCTATGAAAATTAAGCCTGTTTACTGCTATGCTGATATTTTAACTTGAATTTGACTATCACTTTCCCGTTTTCCTATCGGTGAGTTGCTGCTACAACATGGATCTGTTACCGTTGGCTTACTACAACTATTTACTTGATGTGCGGTACAGATTAGCCAAAATGGGTGGGTATATGTTTTTTATGTATATATTTGTTCATGTTTTGGGGAAACGGTAATATCTAAATTTTTCCGTTTCTTATTTGAATTGAAAATTTCCCAATGTTATTTTTAGCAATAGTTATTAGTGTTTTTTTTTTTTTTTAGCTTACCACAGCTACACTTCATGCTCGGTATGGTTAGCACAAAATAAATGAATTTTAAATCGGTTATTGGAAATATATATATATATATATATATATATATATATATATATATATATATATATATATATATATATATATATATATATATATATATTAATTTGAAGAATTTGTTTTTAGCTATGCATAGTGATGTAAAATACCCGGGTATTTATTTCAAAAATTTATATTCAACTAAAATAGTATGTATTCCACTATGTATATATATAACCAACCATATACAAAACAATAAATTTTTGCCCAAAAATTGTAATTTGATCTCATATTTAAAGAATTATTATGTGAAACAACTTAGAAGAAACCCAAAAGAATATTAACAATGTAAATTGAAAACCATTTTAAATAGGAAAAGTTGAACAATATAAACATTAAGATAATTAATGGAACTGGCAGTAACTGCTACGTTTTCAAAGAGCTGGAGCAGTTGGCATATTATAATAATTTTCAGGATTCTATAGAGGTCAGTACCACACAAGTCAGCATTTAATTACATTTTTATCAAATTCTCAAGAATTTGCTTGCTTATTTCAACTGCGAGGTAATCTTTGTATTGGTCGACATTAAACGAGTATATTATAAACGGTGACAAGTTTTTTTTTATATAATGCTGACATGTACTATTCAACCCCCTGGGGGGCTGAATAACTTCTCAGTTTATTCTTCCAAACATCCCTAATGCTTCCTTTTTTTCACTTTGGATATGACTTACCAAGATTAGGATTTTGAAATCCTGAAATTCATCCTTGAATTACTTAAACTTCTCCAATTATGACATTGAAAAGAAAGATTTTTTGGTTCACACGAAATGTTTCTTTCATAATTTCATCAAAAAAATAAAAAATATTATAAAAATTATAATGTATACAATAAAATTATAAATATATACAGTAAAAAATATTATGAACTGTGTAATACATATGTATGCATCAGTTTTACCAATTATTTCATATTTTGATTTAGGGAAAAAAAAAATTCTCATCCACTTTTTGCATTTTTTTGTAAAATACCCAGTTTATGGGTATTTACCCGGGCCTTGGGTAAATAACCGGGTAAATACCCAAAAAATATTTACCTACCCGCTGGGTATTTACCGGATCCACATCACTAGTTATGCATAGCGTTTGCTCTACTGGTCGTTATGAGTTGATACAAACATTTTGTATTTATCTATTCATTTATGAAAAAGTTTTACTGTTATACATAAAAGTCGCTCGTAATGAAAAAAAGTTGGTTATAATTTTACTATAAGAAATGTAAATAGAAATATAAAAAACGTCTTATCAATAATAAGTGTAAAAAATTTGGTGATAAAAAAAAAAAGAAAGAAAAGAAACGAAAACTTATAGATTCATTTCTTTCGAATTCATATATGAATTCGAAATACAATCCAAAAAATGTGTAAAATGTGAATGATTTTCAAAGTTTTTCGCGGCAACTTCTTCAAGTGTACCTAGTAGAATATTTATTATTTATCAAAACTACTTGCTAAACACAGATTGGTTAAAATTGATGTGTCTCGTCCTGTATATATTTTTAGCATTTGATGAACGTTTGTACAGTATGTAAATCTAAAATATACTTGAGAAAATTTTCCCCAAATAGTAAAAATTGCCAACGATTTTAGGAATGCTAACTGAAAATTAGTTTAATTCCTTAAAAATTTCTCTTGGTTTAAACTGACTTAAGGTACTTATAACTTAAATTTTATTGAAGGCGTCTTTTAGTTTGGTATAAGTTTTTAATGCATTATGTAAAGGGTATTTTATGATTTTTTTTAAATTTAAAATATTTACGGAGAGGAAACTTCATTACTCACAAAAAATTGAATTTCTAATACGCATATTAATAATTTACTTATAGAATTGAGAAATAATCAGTATGTATATTGGGTAAATAAATTACTATCATTGACCCCGAAAATACTGTAGAAATCCTATGTGACTACGGACAAATTGGTAATGAAACTTTTCTACACATGTTTCGAAATTTCCAGGAACACCTTGCAACATAAGAGACGTAGAACAGTTTCATTCATTGTATTCGACGGTGGTTTTAGGGTTGTGCATATTGGTGTTAATTTAAAAAAAATGTTCGAAATAACCTTACTAAAATGTGAAATTAAAATTCTCGCATTCAAACTTTTTTGCATTTCGACATTTTCCTTCATTACTATCTACAATAAACAAAAAGATATTGGTTTATTGCAGAAAGTCCATAAAAGATATATATTCGATTATAAAAGAGCGTTTCAGAATTTTGAGACGTACTTTTGAACTAAGAGTAGTGTCTTTCAAATAATTTAGCAAAATAATTATTTTGCTCTATTACTCATTTTTTTTCCTTCTGTTTGTAGAATTATCTTTCATGAAGAAATATAATACATCGAAACAAAATCCTTCTTAAATTTTAAGTAGTTTTAGTGTTTATTATAGTTTGTACACTTGTGCTACCCTTTATATGATTAAATTTTCTCGAAATTTAGAAGCAACCTTGTTTTATGTGGAAAATTATCATAAATAAATGTTCAGTTTAGTAAATAAATAAACAAATAAAAGTACTAAAAGAACAAATCTACAAATAAATTTGAAAAAAAAGTTTATTTTATTTTTTTTTTTTTTTACAAAGGTAACAATTATTTTTAGGTAAAAGTTACTTTTTTCGTGTTAATGGAATTCAGCTAAAATTAAGATTTCGTTGCAAAAAAATGAATAGATAAATAAATAGAGGACTGAATAAATAAAAAATAAAATAACAGAGAAAGATAAATTAAAAATAAAACGAATAAATAATTTAAAAGTAAAAAAAAATTAATTAATTAATTAAAATTAAAATTACAATGAGCTAAGAGAGACGTGGAATATTATTTGCAAGATGCTATAAAAATCGACTATTCTCTCGCATAGTCTCCTCTTATGTTCTTTCTACTTTTGAAAACAAAGTTATTATTTCACTACGCATATCTAATTGCGAGCAAAGGATTTAAATCCGAAGTTCTGAAACTCCTACGAATCAGCTACAAAGTGTATATTAGCCGAGAGAAGAATCAAAAGAGAAACGAGTTCATACCTCACTGCTCCCTTGAATCAGTAAACTAACTAGGGATATCTATCTGCCCTGGAATGCGTGGGAAAACTGCCTTTGCGTATAAAACAGATAAAGTGGGTGGTCCTCTTTTGCACCCTTGGGAGGACGGAAAGGTCAATGTCTGGATGACCACTGTTCATCCACTCAAATGGAACATTGACCATGCACATCCCACCACCCCTTCGATGCTGCCAACACATCCATGCAAGTCCTAGAGTGCAAGTGATAGTTCTGTAGCAGTTTTTCTAACGATCGCGGAAAAAAGGTTCGAAGAAAAAGTTTTGAATTTATGTTCTGGGAATCCCACAGAGCTCTAAAAGGCTAATTTTTTGTCCCCCTTTCTGGAAGAACCACACTGTAATCTGTTCCAATTGGTTGAGTGACCAAACGAGCTGTTAACGGATTGTTGTTTCAAGTGTAGCGTAGGAGAATGGAAAGAGAGATAGATTTCAAAACAGGCGCAGGATGTTTGTGATACTTTTGTTTAAAAGAAGATGTAATTGAAAATATTTTCCATCAATTTTTGCGGTAAATGATCACGATTTTAGTTCGAAGGTAGTGAGATAACTAGTCGTAGCAAGAAAGTAGACAAAACATAGATCTTTCTTTCAAAGCGTGGGACGCGAAAATTGGGAAAAAGGAATTTTAATGTTCCGATCTTTAAACTTTTCGAAGTTTGTTTCTTGTTTATACTTTTTAATGTTTGATTTTCAGTGTCGTGTGTGTCTTTCTGGAAGTACCACACTGTAATCTGTTCTAATTGGTTGAGTGACCAACCGAGCTGCTAATGGGTTGTTGTTTCAGGTGTAGTGGAGGAGAATGGAAAGAGATAGATTTCAAAATGGGCGGCAGGATGTTTGTGATACTTCTGTTTATAAAAAATAGCAAATTGAAAAGATTTTCCATCAAGTTTTGCGGTAATTGATCACGATTTTGGTTCGAAGGTAGTGAGATAACTAGTCGTAGCAAGAAAGTAGACAAAACAAAGATCTTCAAAGCGTGGGACAGGAAACTTGAAAATTAGGAAAAAGGAATTAAATGTAACGATGTTTAAACTTTTCGAAGTTTGTTTCTTGTTTATACTTGTTAATGTTTGGTTTTCAGTGTCGCGTGTGTCTTTCTGAAAGAACCACACTGTAATTTGTTCCAATTGGTTGAGTGACCAAACGAGCTGCTAATGGGTTGTTGTTTCAGATGTAGTGGAGGAGAATGGAAAGAGATAGATTTTAGAACAGGCGGCAGGATGTTTGTGATACTTTTGTTTATAAAAAGAAGTTTTGTGGTAAATGATCACGATTTTAGTTCGAAGTTAAAGTAGTGAAATAACTAGCCGTAGCAAGAAGACAAACGAAACAAATATCTTCCTTTCAAAGCGTGGGACAGGAAACTTGAAAATTAGGAAAAAGGAATTAAATGTAACTATGTTTTATGAATTAAATTTGTTTCAAGTTTATATTTTTAATGTTTGGTTTTCAGTGTCGCGTGAAAGAGTGGGAAGATGGATTCAAAAATTGCCAGCCAAATGTTTGAGATACTCTTGTTTGAAAAAGAAACAATTGATTTTTTTCAGCAAGTCTAGTGTTACATCAACTTGGCTTTAGTATTAAGATATCGTAGTGAGATTAATAGCCGTTGTCGAAAAGTAGCTAAAAATAAAAATTGGATAAATATCTTTGTGCTTTTTTTTTTTCAAACATTTAAATCCAACCTCTAGTGAACGCCTATCTAAAGCGTGTTGCCTAGGAATGGACCTTGCAAGATAGCTCAGATGCAATTTTTTGTAGGTATTTTTAAGAAAACACAATGCTTTTTTTAAGCAAACGTAAAGGATGGGAGGGGGTCGACTAAATATGGGTGATTTTTTTAAGCCCATAGGAATGGAGCTACGTAGGAAATAATGGCAAAAATTTCACTCATTTCTGTTAATGCATCAATGAAAGATTACCTTGTAATTTTTAAATGCTAGAAGTTCTTGAAGCCAATATTTATGTGAATGAATGTCACAAGCTGGCTTCAGATTGTAAACAATTCTAGCAAAAGTTATCCACCGCTCAGCTTAAACTTTCCGGGGAAAATCTAGCATCATAGTGATTCTCTCTTTCTTTGTCCTGTATTGTAAAATTTGATATTGCGGCATTATTATTATTATTATTATTATTGTTATTTCTGTTATTATTATAATATTCTTCTTATTATTGTTATTATTCTTTTTAATATTATTATTACTATTATTATAAAAATAATGATAATAATAATAATAAAGTAATAATAATAATATCATTATTATTATTGATATTATTATTATTATTATTATTTTAATGATAATGATAATAATAACACTATTAATAGTATAATAATAATAATAATATAATAATAAAAATACTAATTATTATTAATAATATTTACAATTTCTAGATAGAACGTTAAATACTGGGCATGTGTCAATGACTTAAATATTATTTTAAAAGATTAAAGTACAGGATGAGCCTTCTCTTTCAAAAGCGAGAGTAATGATTTAAAAAAAAAATACTATGACAAAGAGTGCTAGGGGCATACTTTTTAAAATCTTCGATGACTGTTCATGCGTCATCTCTGAAATTAGTTAATGCTCATTTTTGTCTTTGTATATAATAAAACTTTAATTAACACTGATTGTTTTCATTTTTGGAAAAAAATCAGATTTTTTTAAAAAGAAAACCCGTTTTTAATCGAAAAACGGATTTTCATTGATTTAATACTTTCCATGCATCTACTTAGCACTTTTCTTGCGTTAAAGTCTACATTCGGATAAAAGTAAGCAAGTTTTAAAAAATTTGTATAGATTGATAATAGTTTTTTAAATAACGTCTATTGCTTTTATTTCTGGACACATGGTTTCTTTACTTCCTCAAAAGTCGAAAATTTCAGTTTTAGACTTTTAGAATGTGCTTTACTTACTTTATTTGAAGTGCGAAAAGGGATACATTCTTTATTTGTGCTTCATAATTTTTTAATGTGTACATATTTACCCCTGGAATTCTTACAATAATCGCTATAGATAATTACGACAGTCAATCATCAACAAATATCGACCATAAAAGTCCGCCGTAAAATTATTTGATTGAATTTTTTTTTCAAAGCAATATCGAATGAATCATTAGCTGTTTATATAAATCGGCATCAAATTGAAAAAAAAAAATGTTGAAATGATAAGTGTATAATTTACAAAAGTATTACCTGTGGATTGGACATGTAGGTCGCAAATGAGCTTTTTTTCAAAATTTGAAGTCGTGCTGAGAATATATATTAAGCACTATTTTTTAATGAAACTATTAATATAGTTGCAAAACATTAATCTTGCAATTTTTAAATATTTTTTTTCTTTTTTTAATACCACATAAAATGTTCATTCTTAGTCTTGATAATGTGCAGCAATTTAGAACTTTGAGTTTATGTATAAATAGCATGTAAAATTTGCTTGACGAGCTTGGTCATTCTGCATGAAAGTTTTAGTTTTCAAACCCACCAAAATACATATATTCGTTTATATGCTGCCTCTAAAATGTGGAGGAATGGTGAAGCAATTTCGGGGTATTGTACAAAGAATTTGGGAAAATATTATTGCAATTTTTCCATCATGTATTGCAATATAATAAGATACATTTTGGATAAAATATTTCAGTTCCTTTCCAGTTTACCACGCACAAAGCATTATTAAAAACCTTTATTATACTTCCTATGTCCTGGTGTCAGTTTAGTTGGGTGTGTCATGCTTTTTAATTGTTGCCAAAAACTAAAATGAAATAATAGTAATTATGAAATTAATTTTTAATAAAGTTAACAAATTAAATTCAAGGTTGAACTTGCACAAGCATAGAATTGGGGGTTTTGAACCTTTGAAACGTTTGAAATATTGCAAATAATCCAGTTTTTTCCAAGAATTTTATTGAGAGTCATCAATTTAAATTTGTGCCAAATATTAATCTTTATTATCTCGAAATTTTTTCTTAAAAAAAGGTAAAAGAATAATCAAATTGTACATAATACTCAGAATACTGTTTAATTAGAAGCTGTTTTAGAAAGAAAGTTGAAACTTACTTTTCAAGCAGATTCTTTCTAACTATGCTTTTAGAAACAAATGGCTCAACGCAATAATTTCGTCAGATTAATTGAATCGCTACTGCTATTGATTGACACCAAAGATGAATGTTTTTTCAAAGTTCATTTGCAGAAACTAGAAGTGGCCAGTTCAACCCTATGTTCCATCTATTACCACTCTTCCCTGTAATTTGTTTATTTATTAATTTTTGTACATAAACGTCGCGTAAAAATATTAGATACGCCGCGCTTATGCGAATTGTACATAATACTCAGAATACTGTTTAATTAGAAGCTGGTTTAGAAAGAAAGTTGAAACTTACTTCTCAAGCAGATTCTTTCCAACTATGCTTTTAGAAACAAATGACTCAACCCAATAATTTCGTCAGATTAATTAAATCGCTACTGCTATTGATTGACACCAAAGATGAATGTTTTTTCAAAGTTCATTTGCAGAAACTAGAAGTGGCCAGTTCAACCCTATGTTCCATCTATTACCACTCTTCCCTGTAACTTGTTTATTTATTTATTTTTTGTACGTAAACGTCGCGTAAAAATATTAGATACGCCGCGCTTATGCAAATTGTACATAATACTCAGAATACTGTTTAATTAGAAGCTGGTTTAGAAAGAAAGTTGAAACTTACTTCTCAAGCAGATTCTTTCTAACTATGCTTTTAGAAACAAATGACTCAACCCAATAATTTCGTCAGATTAATTAAATCGCTACTGCTATTGATTGACACCAAAGATGAATGTTTTTTCAAAGTTCATTTGCAGAAACTAGAAGTGGCCAGTTCAACCCTATGTTCCATCTATTACCACTCTTCCCTGTAACTTGTTTATTTATTTATTTTTTGTACGTAAACGTCGCGTAAAAATATTAGATACGCCGCGCTTATGCAAAAGACAAAAGGTTCTTCCCGAATGAAGTCTTTATTTCTCTCTTTCCTTTCCATTTTTTCAACTAAAGTTAAAATTTCGAAGGAGAATTGCTTCCTGCGCAGAAATGGGGACACGTTCGAATCAAGCGAATGACGCACACCTGTTAGCTGCTCAGTCCACACAAATCGTACCAACCCTACTAACTGGACCACTTAAAGACGACATTTGAGCTCCAGAGACAGAAAAAGCTGGAATAGCACACAACAGCGAAATCATAGCAGGATGATAAATAACAGCGTGAAATATGAGCGTATTTTTCCTCCGCCAGAACCAGAATATACACATGACATGATGGATTGTCTGGTGGTCCATTAAATTCGGCGAGTTTCATCAGAATCGCTTATATATCTATAAGACTTCAAGAAAATAGGGAACTTTTGCTTTCATTGCACAATAGTGGAAAGGGGAAAATAATATTTAATTCCTCTCTCTAACATACTTTATGCAATAAATAACTGTGTTCTTATATTTCTCGTATTTTTTTTTTTTTTCTTGGTGGATGTTGTTAGTTTGCTTACCGTAGAAAGATAGCGGTTATGCATATTTTAAGTTTTGCAGGTGGTTTTTTTTTTTTTCTCCAACTTTTTGTGCCACGTTCTGGTTGGTTGGTTATAGCGGATTTAAAAGCATTTTAAAGTAATTTTCTCGAGATTCTTTAGGTGGGGCAAGCGTTTTGAAATTTCTCATTAAAGTTTATTTATTGATGTTTTGTGGTAGGGTTTTATGTATTTATGCATGTTGCGCTAAGGGTTGAGAAGCATTTTTCTCACGTTGAAATAGACGCAATGATTTATATTGCTTTCTCAAATGTCAAAAATGTTTTGAATAGATGAAAAAATTGAAAAGAAAAAAAAAGAAAGAAATTTTGAAGCGTAAGTTTTTTACTTTTAAACAAACTGTAGCCTCGACTGAGCTTTACAACAAATATATTCATCGATATGTTTCAAAAATCAATCCCGATTCCTTAAATTGATAAACGAACCGCATATTCTTATTACTTATTTGGTGTGAGTTTATTTTCATATTGCAGTAAGATATGATTAAGCTGATGAAAAATGATACCAGGAAAAATGACGTTTCAGATTTTTTTTCCCCGAAACTTTGTTGTGACTCGATCTCGTCACTTTAAGGGACAGGGAAAGGGGAGAAAATTTATCCCTTTCTGAATTTTAGAAATGCAATGTATTTGTAGATGTGAATATGTATTTTGTTTTTTGTAACATATTTTGATTGACTTTTGCCCTTCCTCCTCCCTGGGAAAAATTTGAAGTGGCATCTCCAGCGAGTTAATAATTGCGAAGGCTAATAAGGTTTTTACTACCGCTTTTAATTAAGTAGTGTAAAGATAATAGGAAGTCTTCGAGTATTGCAGAAAATATTTGAAATTTGTATTCAAAAAATTACCAACAACAGGGACAATAAATAGTTAAGAGAATTGAGATCTCGGAGATAAAAAGAGCGGGAGAGGACATAAAGGTAATTAAAATATTATGAATACCGTAAAATCGTACAACTTTAGACCACTTTATGTGTATTTTTCTTCACATTTTATTTATCTTTTTCCAAAAAAGGATAAGAATTTAACCATACACTACCATACATCTCAGCTGTAGAGTGACGTTTCAAAAAAAAAAAAAAAAAAAAAAATCTAAATTACCCACAAAGGGAGGCGGATATTTTTGTACAGTGATAAAGTTTGCACATGGTGTTGACAACTTTAGACCACCTTATATTTTCCTTGATATGCATTGCTAAACCTCTCCGGTCTGAAGTTACAATATATAGATCATTCTGTTCCAATCCCATACACTGCAAAATTAAAAAAAAAATTGTACTTACTTTTTCTGATTTATAAATTATTTTATATTTTTTGAGTCAATTTTCAGATTCTATTAAATAATATCGATTGTGAAAAATACAATATTTTATACAGATATATAAATATGAGTGTTAGATAGTATGAAAAGCAATTAGTAAGTACCTACTCCTGGATTTTATTTATTTATTTATTTATTTTACAAGATCATTTTGTTTATCATTTTTTTGCAGGGACTTGATACAAATTTTGTCCCAATAGGGTAGGTTTCTTCGCTGTCGCAATTTTTTTTTTTTTTTTTTTGTACCAAATGACATGGGGGGAATGAGGCCAACACCAAATTTACTCTTTTTTGAATTCCTTGTTGAAATTTGGTTGCTCCTGATTTCTTGGATCACCTTTTCCATCAGTTTAGGCGAATAGTTGAGGTAAGGACGGCCGCCTATCTTCTTTCTTTTCCCTGGATTCATGTCTAAAACCAAAGAAAACCCGAAAACTAAAAAACTGCTCAAGACAAAACAAAATTGTTCACGAAATATTGACAAACGATAGTAAAAATGGTTGGTCTAAAGTTGCAACTCGAATTCCCGTATATTGTTTATTTTGAAACGACTAGTAAACAAAGCAACATCATGAATTGCCGATAAGGCTAAATCCTCTTAGATAACTAAGTAATAAAGTAATAAACTTACCTTGACCCTGGAGCTTGGAGTGAACAACATGAACTTCGCTGGACAACACTTGCGAACCTACTGAATTTTTTAAAGACTTTAGCTTTGCTCCAACGACCACTACATGGCACATACTACCAGATTCCTTCAATGGTCTAAAGTTGCAACACTGGTCTAAAGTTGTACGCTTTTACGGTTCTTATGTTTGCATCAACATTTTGACGCTAAATTAATTATTACTTTTAATAATGTGTTATAAAATAAAACAATTATTACTCCTTAAAAGTCTTCAGACAATTCCGCATGCAAAGAAAAGAACAGGTGATAAAAAAGGATTTCAATTCGAAAAATCAAAAGTAGAAATTTTTAAGCTTACTTTAATGGTATGTACTTAAGACGGTATTCAGTACCGTCATCCATAGCATTTATAGAGTATGCTGCCACTAGTGCTTTTACTTTCTAAAAGCATTCACTTTCGGATCAGTTCCACAGCAAGTATTCAACAAAATGTACTTTCACTTTTTGGATGTATCTTTGTTTTTCGATTTGCAAGAAAAAAATTTCTTTTAAGAAAAAGCTCTTTCTGATGAAATTAGCATGTAAAATTGTCGTCTTTGTACGTATTTTGTTTGTATAAAGCGAGTTTAGTTCCAAAGAGTTCTTTTTGGAACAACAATTGCATTATATTTTTCTCCTCAGAATAAATTCTCGTCATAACAGATCATTAATCACGAATTCCTGTTTTACTTTTTAAAACTTTCCACTGTTAATAAAACATTACGTTTAATATTAATTGTTTTAGAAGTAACAGTGCGTTTAATGCTGGGTATTTCCGCATGCGAATTTTGAACCCTTTCCATATTTTTTCATTCTGAATGCGACAAAAACGAAAAACCATTCAATTGAACAACAAAATCTTGAAGTCCATTACAGTAGCAATTTCGGACAAATTCTGGTCAGAAGCCAAGACGATATCAAAACAAACATCAAGAAAAACTCTCAAATCCAGATTGATTATGACAAAATTTAGATTTCATGAAAGCAGCAAACAAACCAACTTCGACCAATATATATCTTCCCAGATATATCCACCGTATCCCACGCGTTCTTTTTCGTATAACTAATAAATATTTCATCGTCGAATATCTTTCATCCAGGGTCATTTTCTACTGTTTGTATCTCCTCTTTTTTGAACTCTTGTCTGTTTTTTTCCCTTCTAAAATTTCCAAGGGAAAGAGAAATCTGTGGCAACTGATGAATGGTTCGTAATGGAAGGTCATGTGATCGGAGTTTTTAGAGTCTACTTTGATTCCATAAATGTATGTATTAGTGTCTGCTGCGTTGCTCCGTCTTCGTATCATCAATCATTGAATTTAGATCCTTTTTTTCAATGCTGTAACTAAAACTAGTGCAATTAGTGTAAGATGGTGTTTGGGTTCTTTTGGTAATAAAAAGATCAATGAATTGTATAATAAGAATATATTTTTCACCAACAGTTTTAAAAATGCTTTAAATTTTAGGCATTCCTTTCCAAGAAAACGGCGATAAAATTCTGTACATTATATTTTGTGCATTACGATTAATTCTACTTTTGAGATGAATTCGGAGAAGAGAAAAATTTAAAAATAACGTTCGTCTTGGAAAAGTTTGATAATTTTATTTGAAGAAAAAGCAAGAAGTTCCGTCCAGAACAAAACGAGCCCTGCATACGAAAATCGACTTTCTAGTATCTAATCAATATTTTCCAAATTAGCTGAGACTGTAAGTTACGTCAAATATACCTTTTTAAAATTTTAAGCTGATTTCTAGAAACAAAATATGCCTCGTTCATCTAAAGAAATAGATAAGTAAAAAAAAAATAAACGAGCAAAAAAAAGTAGCAACATCTTTTAAACAAAGCCGCAAAAATATTTTTTACCATTTAAAAAAATCTTCAATCGCTTTCAATAAATAAATAAATAAGTAAAAAATAAAATAAAAATAATAAAATAAATGCATTGTATCAAAAAAAAAAAAAGTTTAGCGATATTTTTAAGATGCATTAATTTTTCTTTCATGCTTTTGACTTCTTTCTTCGACTTTTACCGGGAAAGTGGGCTAAAAATGGGCACATGTGCAAATCGGATTATTTTTTATTTTTTCATTTTCTTTTTCGCATTCTTACGATTTGCTACAGACCCACATTTGACAATGAAGATGAGAAGAAGGTTTCTTTAAATTTTCTAGCAAATATTGACGTAAATATCTAAGTTATGCAGTGGAACCCCGGTTTTTTATCTCCCATTTTATACGTTACATTCTAGAAAACCGCAGAGCGTAAAATTGTATCTGTAACAAAAATAAGTAAAAAATCACCGGTATCTAGAATTAGACCACTGGTCAGGTGTCAAGTTTAAAAAAAACATGCTTAAATTTTTAACTCCGCTTTCGATTTTACGTTTTCCCGTCTGGTGCGTTATTTATCACTCGTCCGACGGAATACGTAAAATCTCGATTCTTCTGTATTTCTGGTGAAATTAACTCATACGTTTTCACTTATTAATATTTTGTAGCAACATTATATCTAAATAAAATCTGTCTCCATCTATTTTTTTGGACTAGTATATATGAATTTATGAAAAATATCAGTAATAAGTGTGTACTCATTTGTTGCGCAATCCATTTAAATTAATCATTTTAAATTAAAAAAAAAATCAACGATTTTTCAGTTAATGCAAACTGTCTCATCAAAAAACTTTTCTCCAGCTTCACGATTATTTTCAGCAAAGCATATAATAGCTAACGCAAAATACTTTTTTTTAACTGCAGATTGAGTGATTTTGAACTGTTTAAAATTATTTTAAAATGACTCTTATTAAATTCAAAAACATATGTACGTGAAAATTTAGGCAGAAACACCCAAACAATTTACATGCCGTGATGCAAATTTCACGCACCAGAAAACGTTTTTTCCCTTTCTCCCAATTTCCAACTTCGTCTGTCTTCCTGGCAAACCAAGGTAGCCGAAGAGAAGAAGAAAGTAAAGAGGGGGCGACGCAGCGGGACATAAACGTGGCAATTATCCGTGGTTGGAGACGACAACGCTAGCGTCACGCTACTGTGGTTCCAAGATCAATTGGTAGTCTTCTCTCTTACTTCTTTCTTTTTTTTTCTTCCACCTTCTTCCACTGTATGTCTTCTTTCTTTTTATCTAATTCTTAGCTCAGTTGGAAGGTCAGGAGGTTATCATGCTTATCTAAGAACACCGTTTTACAAAAACGGGAAATTGCATCTTTTCGCAAGTTTTAAGTTCTTATTGTTTGTAGTATTGTAGTACTGCTTTCCGTGTGATAATAGACTTCTGGCTAATGTCATGAGATGTAGATTTTAGTTACTGACCATTTTTTGTGGTTGCTTTGTTTATTATTAGGATCATTCTAAGCAGGTTCTGATTTCAGCAAGGACAAATGAGGCAAAAGTCCATGGCCCCACGTTGGGAGGAGGAGGTTGGGTGGGGGGAGAGCAAATTGTGCCATTAAAAGCAGTTTCAATGGCGTGTTAGTTCACTATTCTACTGTTTGTTATAAATTTGTTTCCAGATATGAGCATATTGTAGTCACTTGGTAGTCTTCTCTTCTACCTATTTACCTTTTTTCCCTTCCACCTTCCACTGCAGGCTGTTCATTTCTTTTCATCTAATTCTTATTTCAGTTTTAAGGTCCAGAGGGTATCATGCTTATCAAATACCACCGTTTTATAAAAGCCGGAAGTTGTATCTTTTCGCTAGTTATAAGTTCTTTTTGTTTATAGCACCGCATTTCATGTGTGAACAGACATCTGGCGTGCGTTATATACATACAGTTAAATCCCATGACAGCAAACTTCAAGGGACCGCAAATTTTATTCGTTGTAACGGGAATTTCATTGTTATTTAATTCAGCCAATGTAACGTCAATTAAAACCAAACTGAAAATTTATTTCAAAGACACGAATATTTCGTTAGGATGTTATTCGCTGCAATTAGCCTTTACTGCATTAGTTCTTGAGCATTTTTTGTGATTGCATTGCTATTAGGATGATTCTAAGCAGACCTTAATTTCAACAGGGGTAAATGGGGAACTTGACCAGGGCTCCCACGCTAAGAGGGGGGGGGGCAGTAGACCAAATTCTGCCACGAAAAGACAGAGTTTAATATTATTTATGCTGTGTTAGTTACTATTTTACAGTGTATGAATTACAAGTTATGAGTCTGTTTCCAAAAATGAACATATCAGCAGCATCTCATGTTGCTAGTTTACGATGAAGTCCATTACCCCCCCCTCATATTGGCAGTTATACTCTTTCCTTTTTCTAGTAATATATTTTTAAGAATTTTATCTCTGTTATATCTTAAGAATTATATTTTGGTGAATTCATTTGCAGTATTACAACACAAAATGTCATGGGCCCTCAATGTTTCCTTGCCTAGGGCTCCCCGAAGTTAAAATCGGGCCCTGACTCTAAATTTACATGCATATTTGATGTCCTGAAAATAAAGTACTTTTGACTATAGTCAAATATTTGATAAACATATTTCATGCCACTACCACTTCTATTGCAGCTTGTTAATCATTTAAAAATACATTAGGTTTAAATAAAACCAAAACTTTTTCATTTTCACTTCAAAACTTTTTTATAAAAAATATATATATATATACTATTACCGTTGATCTTTGTGACTGACTGTCCAAGAAACGTATCATTAAAAGACATTGTTTTTTTTCCCTATAGCAATCTTATTCTCGTGTGTAAACCTTCCAGCTTAATAACAGATGCCTATTGCAAATACGTTAATCCGTAAATTTGACCTTCAAGTCCATATTGCTGTTTTTCTTTAATAAATTGGTGTGCTATGTTTGAATATCTTTTATTAGGTAACCTCTTCTACTAAATAGAAAAATCATGTTTTCTTCGCAAAAGAGGATAACATTAGAGAAAATGGAAGCTTACTTACAGCCTAATAACAATAACCTCAGTTATCTAAAGATAACAGAAATGTCTGTATGAACAGCTGAATAATTTCTGGATAGCTAAATTAGTTTGCTGATCTGTTCTTGAAATGAATCAGGAATTAAAATCGAATCGTTAAAGTAGATTTACACACAATTTTCTTTCCGTTTCTTGTTTTTTGTTTCTTAAATTGAAACAAATTTGGTTGAGATGAAATGTTTTAAAGCCCCTAAAAATTAAAATTCATTTTTAGAACTCTGCATATAGGGTGTTTTATTTTAGCTGTAAAAAAAAACATAAAAACTGGTCGCATCTTAGGCAGAGTGTGTACTATTTTTAAAGCAATAAAAAATGTCGATATTTTCAAAAGTAAGAGCAAGCGAAATTATTACACTCGAAAATGCAAAGCCTTCACATTTGAAGCGCAGTCGGATTAATGATTTGAAGAACTATTCATGAAAAATCATTGCAAATATCATTGTCCTAGATCATTTCGACTAAACTCAACAATCATTCATATTTGATATAAATTTTTACATCTGGCAACATGTACCAATTCTTTTAACGTACAGCAATCGGTACAAAGAAGACATTGCGTTTACCCTTCCATGCGCGTGTGTCAAACAGTAAGAAGTAGTTCTTGTTAGTTTAGTAGTCCTTAAACTACGGACTACGAGCCACATCCGGCTCGTGAAGCTGATCCGTGTGAGTCCCGTTGTGATGTTTAATGTTACAAATCAAAAAGCACGATTACTGACAATGTTACAAATTTGGATCCAAATATTCAGAAAGTAGTTTCTGAAAAAGAGATACATTTCATAAAGAAGCATAGTAGTGATGACAGCAATGATTGGTTTTTCAATGTCCTTCCGTTTCTATATTGTCCCTTGTTATTTCGAAAAACAAAATATTTTGAAATTGTATGTGTATTCTTGTGCCCTAAAATCATTTTAATATGAGGTATGCCCTCGGGTAGAAAAAGGTTGGTCACCACTATGTTAGTCAAAACTAACTGTTCAAAAGACAATCAAGCAAGTGTATAAAAATTTATTCTTGCAAAGCCATCGCAAAACCAACTAGGTATATCATCGCTCATTTTGATCCAGGCACTGGACCGATTGTCAGTTTGAAGTAAATATGTAACCGACCCCTTTCTTGTTTAGACATATTTTTCTTTTCCAGTAGACGAAGAAAATTGGGCTCATTTCATGGCTTTTATTTTTCCCGTGCATTGATCGCATGAAAACATCATGCGTGAACGCTTTGTATATAATATCTATAGAACGTCTTGATTGCTATTTAACTTGACTCGTGGCACGCGCCCAGCAAACAAGTCGTAACGATACCGCCAAATCTGCATTCATCTATGTCTGTCTGCTTTTGTTTTTGGTGTCTTGATTGGGGTTTCAGTCTTGCATTAAGGCATATTGAAGGAACTTAAGGATTCCTATTATTTTCTGTTATGAGGTTTTTGGAAAATAAGTGCGTTTTCTCTTGTAAAAAAAAAAAAAAGAGAATCGCCGAGAGTATTTTTTAAAAATAACATTGCTTAGTATTTATTTAATACTGTTACTATTATTATTACTTTCTGTAATTTTATTATTGTTCGAAAATTTAAACTGGAATGCAGTTCATTAAAAATGCTTTCTACTTTCAACTTATTATTTTTTAAACTTAAATAGCCATTTTTTTCATCATGTTTAATGCTTATCAACCGCACTAGCAAAAAATGCGTGAAATGTAAGAGTAGGTTTATATTTAAGGTTTTTTTTCTTGCGTATAGTCCATTTGTATCAAAAAATAAATCGCACAAACTATTTTTTCATTATATTGCTTGTTTTCTGTATTTTCATTATTACTTTTAAGACTTTTTTTTTTTTTGCGGTTTCAATAAAAATGCATGTTACTCTTACTTTTGCCTTACTTTTTTGTTTTTACATAAATAGCTCTTTTTTACATCATGTTTAATGCTCAGCAACAGCATTGTTTATTGTTTCAAAACCAGGCAACTAATTGTTAGAAATGCAAATATAGGTGTATATAATAAATTTCTACCCCAAAAGTCTTACCCCATTTGCACCTATAAGACGGCCTAGAGAGCAGACCATCGATAACTTTTATTCGAACTAAAATTGATAACAAAATGCGCAGAAAATTACGCAAATCGAGCATTAAATGTAGTTTACATCACTTGTATGCAAAATCCTAGGGAAAAAAAGGAAAAATAAAATAGAAACGAAATATGCTAAAAATAACTTTTTTTAAAAAAAATATTTCCGAAAGAAGTAACGTTGATGTTCCAAGATCAATTATTTTGGATTAATCCAAACAAAGTGAAATTAAAATTAAATGAAACAAAATTAAAACTTAACAAAACTACTTCAAAATGAATTGTCATGGGAGGGAAAAAAAGCTGTAAAGGTGTGCTCAGTATAAAATTAGTGCTAAAGCAGTTGTTGTCTTTAAAAAAAAAAAAAATCTAACAAAAGAAAGAGGCAGTTGTACTAATGCAAAAGAAAATGGAAATAATTCAGATGCAATATGCCCTAAAATAATAGACGATATACAGTCGAGTCCCGACTTACGCGAGGGATGCGTTCCAAGACCCTTTGCGTAAGTTGAAATTTCGCGTTGTGGAAAAGGGTATGTGTAAAAACTTTTTAAACATACCCATACGATTAAAGACACTTGTAAACACCACCTCAAACTGTTAAAAACCATTTCTTAACTATAAATTACTGTTTCTGAAACAAAAAATTGAATTTTTATTTATTGTATTTAAAAAAAAACACGTTTTATTTAACATAAAAAACTGATACGATACACATACATTATGTAGTAAGAAAACAAATACACTATAGTTGTTGAAACTTTCTCTTTTTCCTTCCATCTTCACAAACTTTAAATGAAACAGCACTCTTAGGTGTCATTATATTTCATCAACTTTCCCATATAGAATGAAAAAAATAAATGGAAAATGAGGAGTAGTTATTTGTATAAGCGATGTTTAGACTAGTACGGTGTGGGAACTTCCGCCCTCAACGATGCCAAGGGGATGAAGGTCCATTCACGAAAAAAATGCGATTCTCTTTAGAATATTTTCAAGTTGCGGGTGAAGAATTCACGCTAGGAATAAAATTCTTTACCGGGGAAAAATCGCGTTATAGCCATTTCGCGTAAGTCGGATCGCGTTGTAGCAGGAGTCGACTGTATATTCTATATTGTAGCTGTCCTTAGCCACCTTCAGTGACCTTAGCAAAGAAAAAGCTGGCAACAGATTTTTCACAAGCAGTTCAATTGATACTTCTTGAAATTACTATGAAATCATTAAAAACTTAGGTAAAAATTGCTCAAAATGCTGTACAGAGCTCTAAAAAAATCTATGAAATGTTCATTGTAGAGGACAGTTAAAAACGGGATTATAACTCTGCACACTTCGCTATTCTGCAAGCATGTTTGGGTAATTTAAATGCATTTTTTTTTTCTTACAAAGAGAACAAGTCTCCAAGATTGGCTCGACTTCTCTCAAATTTAAGTTGTTAATTCTGAAAGAACCCAAACTATACTGCCGTAAGCAGGTAAATGGCAGTATCTGCAGAGATAAGGTTTCGAGTTATTTGAAGAATCGTTTTTTTTTTTTTTTTTTTCAGTGGAAACTAAACAAGCAAGCTTGTGCAATAATAACGTACAAGAGATGACAAAAATGCAAAAAATTGAAAAATGAAAATTTTGCAGTTACTGCCTTTCACCTGTCCGTGGCAGTATACTCGTAAAACATGACTTGAAAAATTCACAGCCAGTCATACTTTGCTCATGACATTGAGAACTCACCAGTGCCAATATCGCGCTACTATGTTACAAAATCAGTAGCACGGACAATTCAATAACTCATCCCATTTCGCGTGTTCGCGTGACGGTAATCACTTTCGTCCATACCACACCGACAACAAAAATATAGGAAAAAGCACACAGGCGAATCACTTCACCACTCTTTCGCGTGACGTTTTGCTTCATTCAGGACCTTTCAGACCCGCGCTGATTGCGGATGTTGTCATCATTTCCTTGGAACATGGTGATACTCGGAATGCGCATGCGTCCGCCTCATTTGCATACATGAAGAATGGCTGTTTAATTGAATTCAGATGCGGTGATGATATCTGCACCCGGTTGTTTCGGAAATGGCATAATTGGTTACGGAACTGGTTGAAGATATTATGTTTCAAAACATACATGTGCAAGTTGTATGCGGTTAATAATTGGGGATTTTAAGTGCCTTGCTTAATATGTGATATTTTGTTTGAAAAAGTTATCTCTCAGAAGAAAGTTATATTCGCGGGCCCGAGCATGTGTCGTGTTAAATTGCATGTTTTGAGATCAATATGAAGAAAATGTCACGTATGCTATAAAATAGCACATTAACGCCCATTTTTAATTGCATATTTTATGATTAATTTTAAGAAAAAAAAAACATTTATGACACAAGATGGCATATTAACAAGCCATTTTTATTTTCATATTTTATGAAAAATTAAAAAAAAAAGCCATTTGTGACATCAGAAGGCATTTCAAAGAACCATTTCTAACTGCATATTTTACGAAATATATGAAACAAAAGTCATTTGTGACATCATATGGTATATTAACGAGAAATTTTTGATTTCATATTTTATGAACAACTTTCGAAAAAGTCATTTGTGACATAAGATGGCAAATTCATTTTTAATCGCATATATTATGAACAACTTTAAGAAAAAGTCATTTGTGACATTTGATGACACATTAACGAGCCATATTTGATTGTGTATTTAAAGAACAATATGAAGAAAAAGTCTTTTATTATACATGATAGCACATTATCGAGCTATATTAAAATGCATATTCTTAGAACAATGCGAAGAAAAAGTCATTTATGATCTCATGTTTTTTTTTTTTTTTTTTTTAAATGTTGTCTTGATTTTTTTTCTTTTGTAATTTTAAACAGTATATCAGACAAATGCACAAAATGTCAGGTTTTACATCGTTCGTTGACATTGTATGTAATTTATTGTCATAGATGACCTTTTTCAATTTCTCCGGATGTTATCTTTAGCACCACTAGCGCAGTCAGAATTTACCTTCCGAGAAGGGAGGCAGGGAGTCATCAGGGCCTGATTAACGCACGGTCCGGCGGGTCCGCGGACCTGGGCACCACAAATTTAGGGGCACCAAAATGACCTTGTCTAAATTCACTTACTTGCTTCCTTTAAAAAAAAAAAAGCTTATTTTACTTTTTCTCAACTTTAAGGAAGAAGGGGCTCAAAATTTTTTAAAAATCAACTCAAAAACTCATAAAGTTAAAAAAAAATTGTGCTGTAGCTTCTTCTTACCTTGCCTATCAGCAGCTGTTCCAGTGAAGGTTCCTTTTCAATTTTGAAAAGAATCAAAAATCATTTGAGAAGCTGCATTTCTCAGGATAATTTACAGGTGTTTTCCTTATTGACCATTGAAAATTCTGTGACATCAAACATAGATTTCGATTATTTGATCGACACATTTGCCTCTGTTAAAGCCAGAAAGAAGCCTTTTTAAAGCTTGCTGTTAGAATTAGTAAGATTTTTTTCTTTTTTTTTTTATAGTTTTAAATTGTTTTTTAACTCTTTTTTGCCTTAAGAGGCATTTTTAACTCTGATTAGTTTGGTGATTATCAAGTGTTTGGTATTCAAATCCCAGGTTTCCTTTTTTAAAATGTAGTAATGTTCCTTTAAAATGTAGTTTCTAGTATGAAACATTGACTTTAAAATTGTGCGGATTTTCTCAGGGGGAGGGGCACCAAATTCTACCTAGGACCTGGGCACCAGTTTGGCTTGATCGGGCCCTGGGAGTCATTACATGCGCAAACTACCGTATTAACATTTGCAATATGCCTTGATATCAAAGATTCTCGAGAAAGGTCGTGAGCTTTACCTCAAAAACGATATTTAACGAAAAATTAAAACATTTATTGGTAAATTAGTATGACAGCTATTTTTTCATTCAATATTTAGTTCTTCAATTTAAGTAAGATGTGCCAAGTAACAAACAAAACTGATTCTTCTCTCCTTTTTTTTAACTCAAGGATAGATCCGTTTGACATTTATAGTTATACTGGATTGGTTTTTCGCCTACTTGATCAACAAATACGCGGCTGAAAATCTTCTTCGCCTTTGATTATCAAATAGAAGAACCAAGCACCCTGAGTCAACGTATTATTTATAACCGATCAAGGGCGCCCAAATGCAAAATTGTAAGGGGGGGGGGGGCTCAGAACTTTTAACCATAATTTAGCAGGATGTTTTCCCCATGGAGGCAGATTTCAGGACAGATTAGAGTCATTAAAATTTGACAATTTCAATCATTTATTCATTAATGGTTGGAGAGGAAATATTTTTATATTTTTGCAAAGAAAAAAGTACTAAAAGCAAGGAAGTTCTAATTTCCAAGGGGTGGCTCGAGCCCCCCTTGTCCCTCTACATGGGCGTCCTTGCAACCGATTTATTTACTCAAAATGCTCGATTATTCTTTTCTGAAACTACAATTAGGGTTCAGACCTATTTGACCTTGAGCCGACAGAGTTGTTATGGTGCTATGGTGATAGTCGGTATTGGTTCCATATTTTATGAAATAGTTTGCCAATACAAAAGTCTTGTTGTTTATAGATTCACTTTTGTAGTAATTAGTAAACAGTAAATAATTAATAACCGTAAGGAAAGAAAAAAATAATTAAAACGGTGTGACAGATGGTACGACAGGCAATTATGAAAATGGTGTGCACAGTCAACAAACACATTAAGCATGTTTTATATAATTTTCAAGTATTGATATAAATATACTTCAGTTACTTCATTCACCGCTTTCTCTCCACGGATCAATAAAGCATGGGAAGGGAATAAAATAGAGATTTTTTTTATACACGACACACCCAATCGTTCATACTGAAAAGCAAAGTGAAGCCTCCTTGTGACAGATAAAGGCCCACCCGAACGAATATTAAATCTATTGCGGAATATACATCTCTATAGAAAAAAAAACTAAGTTAAAAAAAAGCTATAAGATTAATTATGCAATTTAGCGAAAAAGTTTCTCAAGAACAAATCCAAGAAAAATGACATTCCATGTAAAAGAAAAATAAGATGTGTACGTCCGCTGCCATGTCGTTATGATTAGAAGGATCTCTTGTGAGATATGAAATAAATGTCAAACGCATTTAACTGTAATTTATTAACAATAGATTAAAAAGCAATATTGAAACCGAAAATAGAAAAAATACTGAACAAAAGATGGCTCAAGTTTGCGGTGAGAAGTGCATGAACATGTTTCGGAATCACAGGAAACTCGACTTTTAATTTATTTCACACAATAAAGAGAAGATCAAGCAGGCTTTCCAGTATTTAAAAGGTATCATCTTTGACATGTTACAGGTATTAAAACCATAGTCAGGGTTTAATTTCTATCCAAAAAAGTGTAAGAGCCCTATAGTTACCACAACTTATTTTTACGCGTATAAGATAGACTGGTTTTGGCCAAAGGAGTTCAGTCCCCTATGGAAATTAAGATCTGTCTATAGTTTTAATGTACTCTTTTCAATCGTCAAGTGTTGATCATATTCTATTAAACTTCTCCCATTAGTTGAGGTTGACAAAAAATTTATCTCTTAAATAAAAGCACATTAATTACAAAGTAAATAAATGAAAAAGAGAAAAAAATCATCGTTCTGGGAACCAACAATGAAGCTGCTTCTAGAAGAAGAATGTGTAAGCGTTAAAAATTTTGTGTTTGTTAGCGCAAAAATATCATCTTACTCCTAACTCGACCTTAAAGACAGAAAAATTCGCTCAGACTCGACTGCCCGAGAACCCACTAACAGTCATTCCTCCAAGCGTATCCATCTGCTACTCCCAAGCAAACACTTAAAACAAACTCGAACAATCCAGAAAGTCAGCATCCAAAAAGCATCATCTTCGACATTTTAGCTGAACTAACGATAGTTTCTAATAAACTCTTTTCAATCGTGAGTTAGTGATCATATCATATTAAAGTTTCTCTATATTAGAAGTCGAAAAAAAAAAAAAACATTTTATATAAAAAAGCTTTAATCCCCCCCCCCCCCCAAAAAAAAACCCATAGTGTTTTTAAGAAGTGTGGATCTTGCAATGAGCCTGTTGCTATGAGAAGATTGTATAAGTGGGATAACATTCGAGTTAGGTTCGCAGAAAAACATCATCTTGATTTTAACTCGATCTAAGGACAGAAAGAATAACTTAAGCTGTTCCCGAGAAAGCAGACAGTAATTTTATATTTTAACTTTCAAAAAAACTCAACAATCATTAAAAAAAAAAATCTTCAATGGGTTTTTAAGAAACATGGATCAAACAATGATGCTGCTGCTAGAACATCAAATGTGTAAGCTGCATTTTATTTTCCGTTCTTACAGATACAGTGAAACCCCTCCTAACGGACACCCCTCAAAGGAAGACAACCCTCTTATGCGGACAATTTTTAATTCCCCAGTTCCAATGCAAATAACATTATTAAACCCCTGTCCTGCGGACACCTCTCTATTGGGGACAAAAAAAAAATGTCCCGTTAGTGTCCGCATTAGAGGGAGTTTACTGTACATTATTTTACTCTTAGCTCGATTTTATCGACATAAAAAAATTGCTCAGACTCAACTATCCGAAAAACCACAGACAGTATTCTTATATTTTTACCTTTTAAATATAAAAACACATTAATGACCGAAATAAGTACATTTCAATGGGTTTGTAAGAAACATGGATCAAACAATGCTGCTCGGACATGATTGCGCAAGCAGCATTTTATTTCCCGTTCTTACAAATACATCATCTTTCTCTTAGCTCGAGTTTATAGACAGAAAAAATCGTTTAGACTCAACTATCCGAGAAGCCACAGATAGTATTTTCATATTTTTACCTTTTAAATATAAAAACACATTAATTACCGAAGAAATTACGTTTCAATGGGTTTCTTAGAAACATGGATGAAATAATGATGTTGCTGCTAGGACATAATTGCGAAAGTAGTCTTGTTTGCTCGCACAAGAATATCATCTTACTCTTAACTCGATCTTTAAGACAGAAAGAATCGTTCAGACTCAACTATCCGAGAAACCGCAGGCAGTATTTTTATATTTTTACCTTTTAAATATAAAACACATCAATTACCGAAAAAATTACGTTCAATGGGTTTGTTAGAAACATGGATGAAATAATGATGCTGCTGTTGTGAAAGTAGTCTTGTTTGCTGGCACAAAAATATCATCTTACTCTTAACTCGATCTTTAAGACAGAAAGAATCGCTCAGACTCAACTACCCGAGAACCCACAAACAGTTATTCCTCCAAGCGTATCCATCTGCTACTCCCAAACACACACTTAAAGCAAACTCGATCAAGCCAGCGCGCCATCGCCACTCCACCACCGGCGCTGGAGCTCCCTTTTCCCGCCAGAAAATTCTCCGCCGGCCGGAGCAGCCCCTCCCGTGGAACGCCGTGTACCACCCTCTCTCTCTGCTTTTCAAAAATTTCCTCTTCTTTTTTATCACAAATGACTTTACGGATGTTTGAGTTTTCACTCTCTCTCTCTTTCTCTTTCGCCGTAACGCGTGGTAACCATTGTGGAAGGCTGCGAGCGAGTTCGTCTGCTGATGTGTGAGAGAGGGGTTGGGGAAATAGAGAAAAAGCATGCTTTTAAAAGGTGAACGAGTGTGATCTTGACTGCGCTGAAATTGATACGCGCACGTATTCAAGTGCATTATGTGTGAACAGTCTTCCATTGTGTCTACGCTGCTCTCTGATCGTCGCAATGATAGTGCTCCAGGGAAAAGGAAGACTTGCTTCGATTTTTCGAATTTTATTCGTTTTGACACGGTTGCCTTTCGCGGTTTTTCGCTCTGGCAAAAATTTCGGCATTCCTACTTTGTATCAACACTCGTGGAAGATTGATGCAATGTATCGTGGTGGATATTCGTTTGATATTGACTTTCGATTTCGTCTTCTAATTCATGTGAGTTGCTTTTGTTTTGTGTGATTCTGTAAAGGACAAGCCTGCTTCGAATTTAATTCGTTTTGACACCGTTGCCTTTAGTGGTTTTTCGATCTGACAAAAATTTTGGCACTCCTACTTTATATCAACACATGTTGAAGATTGATGCAATGTATCGTGGTGGATATCCGTTTCATAAAGACTTTCGATTTCGTCTTCTAATTCATGTGAATCGCTTTTGTTTTGTGTGATTCTGTAAAGGACAAGCTTACTTTGAATTTTATTCGTATTGATGCAATTGCCTTTTGTGGTTTTTCGGTCTGACCAAACTTTCGGCATTCCTATTTCGTATGAACAATCGTTGAAGATTGATCATTGATGCAATGTGTAGCGATGGACGTCCGTTTGACAATGACATTTGATTTCGTCTTCTAATTCATGCGAGTTGCTTTTGTTTTGTGTGATTCTGCAAAAGGCACGCTTGCTTCGAATTTTATTCGTTTTGAGCACGGTTGTCTTTCGTGACTTTTCGATCTGGCAAAAATTTTGACACTCCTACTTTGTATCAACACTCGTGGAAGATTGATGCAATGCATAATGGTGAATGTCCGATTCATAATGACTTCGGATTTCGTCTTCTAATTCATGTGAGTTGTTTTGTGTGATCCTGCGAAGGACAAGCTCGTTTAAAATTTTATTCTTTTTGACACAGTTTTCTTTCGTGGTTTTTCGATTTGACAAAAATTTTGATGCTCCTACTTTATCTCACCACTCGTAGAAGATTGATGCAATGTATCGTGGTGTGGATATCCGTTTAATACTGAATTCCGATTGTCTTTTAATTCATACGAGTTGCCTTCTATTTTTGGGGGGTCTGTAGTCTGATATGCTGCTTAAAAGAAGAAATATCATCAACATTTTCTTATTTCTATTTGCTTTTTATATGACTGGGTTTTGTATTTCACGCATTTTCTATTGATATCCATGAAACTAAAGGAATGGTATTATTACGGGCAAGTTTTGTGAATTGTGATTATCGATATTCCATACTACCTCAGGATTTTCCTCAGAGCTCTGTAATTGTGCGTGTGCGTTCTAAACAGTGTTTTTTTTTTTAGAGGTAAGGAACTTTAGGTTCAAATAAAATACCGTTAAATGATATAAATCGCCATGAATTTGACTTTATTCAAAAGATGATGCTTTGGCATTTTTATTTAAATGTGATTTCTGGTATATGGCTACTTCGGCTGGCTTGGAGAACGTCTAATTGGGAAGCCCAATTTTCTATCACTTTTTGCAGCATTGGGGGCCGTATGTGAGTGATATGTGGCAAATGTTCTTGTCCAAGGCGTCAATCGTCTGTGGCTTATTGTAGTAGACCTGAGACTTCACACAGACCCACAAAAAAATAGTCCAGCGTAGTTAAATCGCATGATCTCGTAGGCCAATTCACCAGTCCATTAAGCAAAATTTTTTGTTCACCGAAAGTTTCTTTCAATAAATCAATTGTGACACGCGCAGTGTGGCTTGTTGCACCGTCCTGTTGTCTATTCATGATGAAATGGCAAACCAAACTAAACACAAAACAAGTGAAAAGAATCAAAATGGCCCACAGATCAAACAGTGTTCCCGACTTAAAGTTCTATACCTCTAAAAAAAACACCCTTTAATAATAGTTCTTGAATGAATCGGCTTTCCTTTGGTGTGTTGTGTGTGTGTGTGTTTCATTTTCTTGTAAGTTCTCCGATACCAGCAGTAAAGGAATGGAGAATGATAGGCTTTCACAAGCAGGGTGACTTTCATTTTTCTTTCTTCTTCTCTTTTTTGTTTGACTCCTCACACTTTTTTTTCGCTTCCCATACTTTCTCTTGATATGCATCGAGACATGGAGGAATTTTTTTGTAGTAGATATATATTTTTTAAACGATTCATTCAGAAAAATGTCTGTTTCCTAAAAGTGGCGATTAAGAAAGTTCAGTTTTAAAAACACTGTTCTTATATACTTTTTAAAAAATGCCTTCTAAAACTACTGTAAATATTAAGACTGTAAATGTAATGAGTATCTTTATCTGGTTAATGAATGTTTGAATAACAAATAAATACAATTCTTACGCATGGATATGCAAATTACATTTTAACTTCACTCAGAACAAACATGACAAACATCCTAAATCTCCATTTCGTTCGTTAACGAAGTGATTCTTCGTTACCCCCAAAACAAGTGCTCGAAATTCGATTTTTCATGTTTTTTAGTTATAACATTGCTGTTACTTTATTCAGTTATACAAGGGTTTCTTTAAAATGTCGCAATTGTCAAAAATAATCCATTAAATTTGCTGATTACAAAAAAAAAAAATTTCATAATAGATGTGATTACAATAAATACAATTAAAAAAAGCAATTACAAAAAAATACTATCATGAAAAGTATTGATTACATGTGCGTCAAACATGGGGGAAAAAAAAAGAGGTTGTGTGCAGTTAGAATAACAGAGACAAAAGTTACAATTGTTTTGTATCATCATTGAAAAAAAAAATGTTTAAAAAGAACTAAAAAAAAACTTTTTTTTTTAAGTTAAGGAAAAAGTTACTTCTTACAGCAATAAATGATTGAGTAAAACTCTTAAACGAGCAGTTTTTTTTTTTTTTTTTTTTTTTTAACATGTGTCACGCGTGGCTGATTACAGTGATTTCAAAGATAAAAAGACAAATTAAAGTTTTACTCCTTAAAACGTACAATGACTTATATGAATAGTTTGTATATACTGTATTTTTACTATTTGTAGTAGAACCTTTACTAATAATAAAGATGAAAGTCAGGATCTATGTCTGGATGTTTGTGCGCGCCTAGACTGTTCTGCCGATTTTCATGAAATTCGCCACAAAATTAGTTGGCAGCAAAGGGGTGTGCACCTCGAAGCGATTTTTCAAAAATTCGATCTTGTTCTTTTTTTTATTCCTATTTTAAGCCACCATTGGTGGATTTAATTCCTGTGCAGCAATACCGAGTGAATTACCACAACATGGACGGCTAAATTACTATAACATGGTCGAGCAAATTAACATAGCATATTGGCGTGAAATTCATCATCATTTACATTGTTTGTAAATATACAGGCGAACAAAATGAATTTTTAATTTTTTACCACGGGCAAAGCCATGCACGTACCACTAGTTTTCTATCAGAACAATGCTTGTACTTTTTGCACTTGCAATGGAAAAATATGATCAAATAAATGTAAGCATGTTAAGAAATCTTTACTGCTTTAAAAACAATAATTTAGCCATTATCCAATGCTAATTTGCTATGACATTACATTGTAGAACAACTGTATTTTTTGAACTTCAATTTAACTTTCACCAGAAAAAAAAAATGTAAGTAAAGAAAAACAACTAGATGCATCGTTAAAGTTCCCACAAAAGCTTCTGATGCGTTTAAAATGATCCTAGAGCTACAATTAACCTTTTTTTTGACCTTAAGTGTGTTATGGTATTTTTGTTAGTGTGTTTTTAATTGCCTTAGTTAAAAATATACTTGATTTGCTTTGTATGTTTTGTATTCTGATGGTTAATGTATTTCAAATCACCAACCGTTAAACTCTAATTTTACAGAACGTGGGAGAGTAGCGTTAATTTACTTTCTCTACCTGAAAAAACTCGATATTTGTATTTGTATTTCTTAAATATATTTTAAATTTTGTTAAAATCTTTGTGCTCTATATTTCGTTTCTATGCTCTTTTATATTTTATTTAAAATGAAATTATTTCTGTCTTTACACATCTTGTAACCCCATACGATACGTTTATGACAAAAACTTTATTTCTCCGGCAATGTTTCGGAAATTTGCCAGAAGTTATTTTAACGATTGATTTTCAAGCAGTTATTTTAAAGATAATTTTTCCTTATTTACAAAACAACCCGTTTTGGTGAAATTTATGAAGAAAGCAAAAATAATTCTTCGGCTTTTTATTTCAGTTTTCATTGGTGATAGATATCATTGAACAAATTGGTGGATGGGGAGTTGTCGAGAAATGATGTTACACTTCATATTTCATTTGATAGATTTTAATTTTTTCGCTTTGAGCAACTTTTCGCAAAATTTTAAAATTTAAAAATTTTGATATTTGCGCGTACAGAAAAGTTTAAGGCAAAAATGAATTTCAAAATAAAAGGCGCAGTTGCTTCGAACACGTTTCGCTGGAAAAAGCTTTTAGTGAAGAACAGATATAATAAATAAAAGTTTTTTTTAGCAGTTTTAAGAGCATTTTTTGAATAGTTTTGTTTTTGACGCCTCGGTACCAATTGTAGACAACTCAGTTTTAAGCTATAAATGTTTGGGAAAAAATCATGATAACAGTAACCTATAGAAGGTCGTAGAAGGTCATGGACAACTTAACAATGCAGAATATAAAATTTGCACACAATCAGAATGATTCCTTACTCTTTCCTTTCGTCCCTGTCTTCGTAAAATATAAGTTGTAATACATGTCAGTGAAAAAAGAACTGTTTAAATCATTGATGGATCTTTTTCAACTTTGAACCGTTCAAAAAAAAAAAAAAAAACTTGGCGTTAGTGCTTACAAAGAAATTTATGGCTTTAAAAATCTCAAAAAAAGGGGGGGGGGGGGCATTTGCTTATTGTATATGTAATCCATTAATGTTTGGAAATAATGTTGAGAACAGTAACATATAAGAGGTTGTGGAGAGCGTAACTGTGCAGACTAAAATTGCACACAGGTTAACATTTACTGGAAAACCTATTGTAACATTATATTTGTAAAATTATTTTCTATTGTAAAATTTCAGATGTAATGCATGTAAAAAAAACCTGCTGTTTGTAAACAATTCAATGTATTGAACTGTTTTTTCTTCTAATGGGCTACTTTGCAATTAGCCAAAAGAGTGGACATACGTTTTTCTGCAATACACAAAAATCATATTTCTTCTTTATTATTAAAACATTATGTGTGATGCAATAGTCACAAGTACTGCATTTTAATTTAGCAGTATTTTAATTTAGCTACAACATTTTTAGGATGTAGATAAATAGCTAATGTTTAAATAAATTGACAAATTTTAAATGATCTACTTTAGTACCTCTAGTATCCTATAACCAATTTGACTATAACAATTTCAGAGTATTTTTTTAGTCGTCAAAGAATTAAAAAGTTTGTCTCAAAAATATTATTCAGCTTTAAAACCAATTAGCCTTTCTAATTGAAAAAATAAGCAAAATTATTATTGCGATTCATTTTTTATAGGAATGCCAGTATATATACTTTTACTTTTTCTTTCTCAATTAACAAGAAATTTAGTTAAAAATATTTAGGTAAATGTTTCTTCTGGATAAAAACAATAAAAACGCTCTCTAAAATTTAAAAATATCAATTTTTCAACACCAAACATGCAGTAACAAACCAGTAACACAAGATATTAGCACTGTAAATTTTAATTTTTACGAGCAGAAAATAAAAGCCGTATCACGATTCAAGAGTGAGAAAAAACCTCGGTAATTTTCATACTTAACGAAAAAAAAAAGGCACAAATAAAAACAAGTTAATAGATTGATTAAAAATTTAGCATACGCAGTAATTGCCGACTAGTGAATGTGCCTTTAATTTATTTTATTCATTAATTCTGGTATTTTTGTCAGCGTCCTGGAAATAGTTTCCAACGTAAAAATTCTTTTTCAATGGTAATTTTACTTTTTGCCGTAAGATGACTTTCACTGAAGAAAGAAAAAAAGGGGGGGGGGCAGTCAATTTTGTTGACTAAAAAAAGTAACATGCTGAATAAATAAGATTTAATTCCTTTGATTCGAATAAATCGAAAATTTCGTTTCCTAATAAGAACTTCTAGTACTTCCGGTTAAATTAAAAAGTGATTTATTAATTCCGCGATTAAGAGACTCGTTTATTTTTTGCTCCAAATTCTTTAGGAGGGTATTTTTGTCTTAAAAAATTGTTAGAACCTTTGATGATAACGATGAAGATTTATCATTAACAAGCTGAATAAAAAAGATATGGTGATTTTTAACATTTACGTCAGAATAAGTATTAATTACATCAGAATAAATATTTCTAAAATTTTACACATGTTTATAATTGGTGTATTTGCGTGCTTTCTTTTCTTTAAAAGTGGAAAACCTCGTATTTTTTATGGAAGATGTGCATTTTCTGTAATATGCCAGATTCCTATAATTTTTAAATTATTTCATGATTCCACAAAAAAAAATTTTTTTTTCTAATAGTTACTAATGTATATCCGACAAACCTGTAGAATTTCATTTCCAGATTTTTACAAACATAATTTTTCAACTTTTTAATCTTGAAGTTTTCGTTGAAATAATTTTTTCTGGCATGTTTTTCCTTTCAAGGATATTTCTACGCTATATCAAGCTTCCTTTCATGTGTTTTGTTTCCTTTAATTATTATTTATATTTATTTGTTCTTTTTTTTTATTTTTTTTTGTTTCCCTTTACTTTATCGGGAAAGTTAGCTAAATAATAGTCGCACTAAGTTTCTCTTTTCCTACGTTTTAGTTACAAAGCGCAGCAAACAACAGTAATGTGAGGTTTTTCCTTTCGGCTTTTTTAACAAGTTGAAAAAAAAAAACATACAGTTTCTTTCTTTTGCATTTTGTTTTCATAATAACGAAACAAACAGTAGAGAATAATTTCTCTTCTCACATTAAATTGAATTTTGAAATGAACATCTTTATTTGCTTACTTACGCATAGCTATGTTAAGCTAACATTAAAGGGCAAGGCTGGGAAAATTATTAATTCACCAATGTTAGGTAGTAACAATTCATCTGTAGCCCCCCCCCCCTCCTTTTTTTTCAAGAAGCTGAAGCTTTTTTTTAAATTAAAAGTTTTTGAAATGAATAATCCTAAATACACTAATTAATGTAAGTAATATATATTTTATAAATTGCTAGCAAAAGTACCCGGCGTTGCCTGGGTCAGTAATAATTGTGAGAAACAATTGCTACTTTCTTTCGTTTCTATTTTAACTGAAAGAACTCAAAACACACCACCGCTTTGACGTGATTAAAAATCAAGCTTCGTCCTTACCCATAAAAGTCAAATAGCAATAAGTATAAAGAACGGACGAGTATTCATTTAGAAACGAAAGCATGAATTGAAGCATATAAAAGTTTGAAGAATTTCCAAAATATGAACTAACAAAAACAAAGATCACTAAAGAAACCGTGCGCTTTATTTAATTAAATAGTAAACACACACACAAAAAGAAAAAAAAGCTCTATGTTTCCCTAAGTGTGCAAAAAGTAGAGTTTCCATATGTTTAAATGACTTTAAACTCATGTTTGCGCCGGAGAAGCCTTGATTCAAAATTTTCATTATGATTACTTTTAATATTGCTGTTGTAAGGCAACAATTTTCGTAACAATGGGTTTTATATTTAATCATTTAATGGAGAAATTACATGACATTTACTGTTTTCCATCATAACGTTTTTAAACTAAGTTTTTTAGAAATAAACTATATATAGCCGAAGTTTGCTCCCTGATAATGTAGCTATCTATGGAGAAAAAATGGTTGAAATCGGTCCAGTAGTTTTGAAGATTACCCCGGACATACATACACACAGAAGTAGCCATTTATGTATAAAGATGAGGATACAATTCCTAAGAAAGCAATAAATGTCATGTTTGCTCCAGGGAAGCCTTGATTCAAAAATTTCATTATGATTACTTTTAATATTGTTGTTATAAGGCAACGAAATTCGAAGATGGGTTTTAACTGAACGTTAAATCCCGGTTATCACAAATTTGCCATTTCAACTGCGCTTGCGCGCGGACTTAGCTGATTTCAAAAATCTTGCAAAAATTAATTACAAACATTTTAAATTTGGTAATAAATATGAGATATCAACAGATAAAAATTAGAAATCACAAAGTTTTCTTTAATTTAGTTTTTAGGCCTCGGTAAAGATTGAATTTTGCGTCTTAATTATTAATGGATTCGGTGTCTGATTTGTCTGTACTTTTTCAGGACTAAATTTTTAACCTCAGAAGAGCGTACTAGAATTGCAGCATCACTTCTAATACAAAGCCGAACCCCAAATAAAAATGTATAATACTAAGTTGTTTACGCCTAACGTAAAATATCCACAAAAGACGGATTTCTGTACTAATATTCCAATCATTTTTGAAGTTTTTTACAACGTGTTTTACATTTATGTTAAATAAATATTCCTAAACTAATAAATATCGAAGTGTCATTTTTCTCTTAAGATTATCAGTTATTCATATCCGTAGTTTCATATAATATATCACGAAATCGCTGTGAAAATATTCTAATCGCATTCATTAATTTGGTGGGACTCTCGCTCAGTCTAAATATAAACAAGCAACACGAAATCTTAAAACAGAAAGCCAAAAAGCTAAGTCCGCTCGCAAGCACAGTTGAAATGGCAAATTTGTGATAACCGGGATTTAACGGCTAGTTGGGTTTTATATTTAATCATTTAATGGGGCAATTGCATGATATTTACTGGTTTCCTTCATAACATTTTTAAACTTCTGAAGTTTACCCCGGTCATCCGGACAGAAGTAGCACTTTATGTATATAGATTTCATAAAACCTGCCTTTTTATTTTTATGGAAAAAAATTAAACTATTATGTAATGCTTTCTGCGAACTTAATTTTTTGAGGTAGCAATCTAGTAGTGATTAGTAGGTGATTTTTTAATCACCAATTTTCTCATTTTGACACGGACCGCTAATTTTACCTTTAAGTCAAAATTCCAATTTCTTTTTTTCCCCTCCAACAAATGCTGATCTAAAATCACATTAGTTATCTCTTGATCTTGAATAGAGTAATAAAAATCTAATGAAATTAGTTCGAAGCAACAACTAATAGTTAGAGAGGAAGCGGAAGGATGAAAGGAAAAAAAACCACAAAAAAGAAAAATATTTAAAAAAAGAAAAGAAGAAACGCTTGAAACGGAATGAACCCTCCTATAAAACACAATTTGTAATATAAATATAAAGTAATAATATAGGTATTACAATAGTGTTTTGTCCACAATTTCGAAAAATTGTTTCAGTAGCAAAATGAAAACAAATGGGACGCACGGAAAAAAGGAAAAGAAAACGAAGTACCGGCAAATCGATTTTTAAGAATGACCAGTAGTAAATTCAGAGGCTTAGAAAACCGTCGTCTCGATGTTTGTGGAAACCGCAAATCCTTGGAAACGACAGTTTAAACGACGTTTACGATTGCAAACGAAAACTTAAGAGCATCTAAGGCTTACGCTTTCTTCAAATAGGTTTAAAGTCTCTGATTTCCCGTGGCATTTTATCTATTGGGGAGGAATCCTTATTGTATGATATGTAATGTATGGATAGTGTTAAAATATATAAAACAGATTTTTTTTTTTTTTTTTTTGCTTCTTCAAATACGTTTGCTTTAATGCCTTGAAACATATGTAAAATTTTCAAAGATGATTTTGAAGAGTTCTATTTACTCAAGTTTTTGATCGAAGTGTTACGTAAAAGATTTCTTACAGTAGTTTAAAGGTTCAAAATTTATGCTGAACATGAAAATTTAAAGTGCTTCAAAAAAATGTGAGTAAGTTATTACTGCACGTTTGCATAAGAGAATCAATATCTATGCACTATTCAAGCAAAAACCGTATATAAGTAATTGTTTTTCAAAACTCTTAGGCTTAAAACTCATAAAAAAATAAAAGCTCTCATTTAATGAGATTAATAATTACGATTCATAAATTAAAAGATAGTGCATTTGTATTGACATGAATACATGGAGGTCAAATTAGAATGATAAATATTCTAGTTTTTCAAATGCTAACCTTTATTGTGCTATGCCCAAGAAAATCTAATTTTTCAAAATGATTTGTATTACGCGCATAATCTGTATGCGAAATTTGTGCAAACAAAATGCTTTAAAAGGTTTTATTCATAAATATGTTTGTCATATTTGCATATTATTTGATTTCATATAATGATTATTATTTTTTCATCTGTTATAAACCATTCTAGTATTAATTCTTAAAAATTAACTTGATTAGTCTTAAGAATTATTATTAGGCGAAGAATAGTGCAACTGTGTTTATGATTGTGTAAGAATTGCGTTATCTCTGATGTGTTTGCATTATGCATCAAACATATGTTCAAGTTTTAGTGTATTCGGAAAGTTCCACTATATGTAATTGTACATAGCAACGAGAAAAGATTTAACTGCTTAATTTACGTTAACACAATAGATTGTCGTCATCAATCTTTCCGACACCATAAGTTGGAATAAACTTGTTCTTTTTAAATCCATCCAATGAGCAATAGAATTTGTTCTATCTCCCTGCCCTCCTGACCGTATTAAAACACCGAAATATGAAACTTAGGTACCGCAACAAAGAAAAAAGTTTTAATTTGATACGGGTACTCAAGTTAGTACAACTTCAATATAGTAATTTAGAAACAACGAAGTTAGCATCTGTTAAAAACTCTTATTGAACAATGAATTTTGTTGAGTTCAGCTATAACTAATGAACAATAAAATGGGACTGGCAATTAAGAAGTGAGTTACCACCCTTAAGTCAGGGCTAATGCAGAACTGCATGAAATATGGCAACAACTCAGTTATCCCATCCAGACACTGCAGTTTTGTAATTGTTATGGACCCATCAGTCTGGAATAGGGAATAACCAAGCTGGAGGCAGATATCATCTGCTCGGATTTTAACCCCCGACACACAAAGGAAGCGGGTTATTTATAAGTTTGATGTATCTGTGTATCTATGTATCTGTGTGTCTGTCTGTGGCATTCTAGCGCCTAAACGGATGGACCGATTTTTAAAAACTTTTTTTTATTCAAAAGGCAAGTTGATCGAGAGTGTTCTTAGCTAGGTTGGATCTTTGGCTGACATTAATTAACGAAGATATAAATTAAAAACCTCTAAAAGATTTTTCGTGATTTTTCAGTGAAAACATATTTAAAAAAGTTAAAATTTAATACCAAAATAAAGAAAAAAAATTTCCGCGTCTGATAGAATGTGTTTGGAACTTCCATGTACATAGAATTAAAATTATAACATCTTTTGAAAGCAGAATTTAATAACGGCTAAGCCTTTATTCACGCGATTGATCACCGAATTCATTGTTGGCCGACAAAGAAATTAAACGCAATGATTTAAAAATTTTAACTGTTGCCAGTTTCTATTTGTTAGAAAGTAAAATACTTGAAATTGATTTTTAATAGTATAAGGTTTTTAAAACGATTTTCAATTTTCCCTCTTGATTCTACAGTTGGGACTCAGTCGGGGTTTTTTTTTAATTTTTAATTTTAGTTACTTGTACTTCAAAGGATATCTGTCCAATTCTCCGACAAAACGTCGTACGTGCTATTCGCAACTCCAGAGCTCGAATACGCTACTTTGCGGTGATTAACAATACTAAAGAAAAAGGTAAAACATTCCATTCCACGTGTTTTCTTTGGGAAAAATTACAAGTTTCATACAGTTTTTGGTGCAATGTAATTTCAAAAGAATAGAAAAGAAAGATTCCCACAAACTCGATGAAAAATTACGGTCATTCACTAAGTGTCAAAGCAATTTATACCTGACGGCGTGCGCTTGTTTTACCTTTTTCATCCGCCATTAGACAGTGGCTGCGGTGACCCCTATAGTTTGCTGAAGTTGCGAATTCTAAGCTTATCCTTCGCTCGAAGCCACTTCAAGAGCTACAAGAACCTACTAGATTCTTCCCAACACCCAACTTCAATATTAAACCTTCGGATTACCATGCGCTGTTGCATGGTCAACGCATGGAAGTGGTCAGTTATTCCCATGCAGAAGATCGAGCCTCGGTCGGGCGGAAGAAAGCGACGATCCTAATGGGAACACGTGGGGGAAAAATAACAGATTCTGATGGTGGTTCTTTTTTTCTGTTTCAGGCCACGGCGGCGTGAACCAGCTGGGTGGCGTGTTCGTGAACGGGCGGCCCCTCCCCGACGTGGTGCGCCAGAGGATAGTGGAGCTGGCCCACCAAGGGGTCAGACCCTGCGACATCAGCAGGCAGCTGAGGGTCTCCCACGGATGCGTCTCCAAAATACTTGGAAGGTGAGTTCATTAAATACCTGTTCGTGTTTTGATGGCCATCCTGTACTTGTAAGCAGGACTTAATCTTTTCTTCTTCTGGATGTCTGGATGTCTGTAGGATGTCTGTGACGCGCATAGCGCCTAAACCGTTCGGCCGATTTTCATGAAATTTGGCACAAAGTTAGTATGTAGCATGGGGTGTGTACCTCGAAGCGATTTTTCGAAAATTCGATGTGGTTCTTTTTCTATTCCAATTTTAAGAAAAAAAAAATATCATAAAATGGACGAGTAAATTACGAAATTATCATAACGTGGAACCGTAACATGGACACAAGCCAATTGGCGAGATGCGAAATTATCATAACGTGAAACCGTAAGATGGGTACAAGCCAACTGGCGAGAGAATTCACTATGCATTATTTGTAAGTATACAGGCGAACCAAAAGACCTTTAGATTTTTCTATTACGGTTAAAGCCGTGCTGGTATCACTAGTTACTAATAATAAAGCTGAAAGTCTCTCTGTCAGGATGTCTGGATACCTGTGACGTACATAGCGCCTAGACCGTACGACCAATTTTCATGAAATTTGGCCCAAAGTTAGTTAGTAGCATGGGGGTGTGCACCTCGAAGCGATTTTTCGGAAATTCGATTTTGTTCTTTTTCTATTCCAATTTTAAGAACATTTTCCCGAGCAAAATTATCATAAGATGGACGAGTAAGTTACCAAGTTATCATAACGTGGAACCGTAACATGGGAAAGCCAATTGGCGAGAAATGCACCATACATTATTTGTAAATATACAGGCGAATCAAAGGACCTTTTAAGTTTCTACTAAGGGCAAAGCCGTACGGATACCACTAGTTATTAATATTAAAGCTCAAAGTATCTCTGTCTGAATGTCTGTAGGATGTCCGTGACGCGCATAGCGCCTAGACCGTTCGACCGATTTTCATGAAATTTGGCACAAAGTTAGTTTGTAGCATGGGGGTGTGCACCTCGAAGCGATTTTTCGAAAATTCGATCTTGTTCTTTTCTATTTTAATTATAAGAACACTTTCCGGAGCAAAATTATCATAAGATGGACAAGTAAATTACGAAATTACCATGACGTGGAATGGGAGAGCGAATGAACATAGCCAATTGGCGAGAAATTCGTCATCCAATATTTGTAAATATACAGGCGAATCGAATGACCTTTTAATTTTCAACTACGGGCAAAGCCGTGCGGGTACCACTAGTTTCTGATAAAATTAGTGTAGGAGTCCTATATTAATTACAACTTATTTTTGAACGTAATAAGCCTGACTTAGGGTTAAAATGTTAAAAAACTGTTGGAATTGAAAATAAGTGCAGCAATTCAGCTCCCATGAAATCCCGTGCAAATTAAACCCTGCTTGTAAGAAAAGGGGTCATGTCTCAATCTTTTCTTAAAAGCATTCTTTTTTCATTTCAGGATTACTTATCACGTAGTATAGTTATTTATCGATTATATTTAGCTAAATGCAAATGTATAATGGATATCAAATTTTTGGACAAAGAAATAACTACACTAAATTCATGCGAAGCAAATAACTTGAAAAATACTCGTATCCCTTTTTTCTAAAAAGTTCCCTTTTGTTGTTACCAAAGTAGTACAATCACATGTATGTATCTAACGAAATCAATATGCAATACAATTTGCATTTATTTTGTTGTTATTAAACTTATATTTCTCTTCGTAAAGCGAATATTCATATAAAAACACTCGATGTGTAACCTTAATTTGTAGTATTTGAAGAAACGATGTCAGATTCCATAATAAAGACTACTAAGTAAAAAATACCAAAGTTTTTTTTCTAATATTTCTTATAATGGTAACAGACTGCTATAATCACAAGAACTTAATATTCTGAGACAGATTAATGACTTTAAAAGTATTTACATTTCTTTTTCCTCCTCATTTCCCTTATGCCACTAGCTGATTTTTCCAATATCTTACGAAAGTGTTTAATCATTATCATGCGGTGTAGACTGAGATTTCGAACGTTATTTCCATGTCCTTACATTTTCCCTAAAGAACAGTTTTCTTCTTGTTCTGTGAAGGGCGCTTTATAGACAGAAATGCATACAAGGAGGTATGCCGCAGACAGCGTCAGTGAAATTTTTAGGATTAGATTGTTTTAAGGTAGTCTTATTTTCTTTTTAGAGATTACTTGTTTTTTTTTTTTGGGGGGGGGGATGAGAGAGTGGTAGGTACTTGCGACATTTGAAGTGGTGCGCCATCGCTCTTTGGGTGGATGAGCATCCCTGTTGTACAGCAGGGGCTTTCCGAATTTGAAAACTCCTGTAATTTTGTCCCTAATCTTCCTTTTTTGTATGGATCTGATAACTCGTTCAAAGTTAACCTACATAATTCAATAGTTCTTTCTTTCAGCTTTTTAGTCAGCCCCGAATCTTTGAAGATATGAAATATTTTCCTTTCAGAATGCGTACGGGAGTGATTCGCTTAAATTTCTTCAATCAGGGCTACGGAGTTGGAGGGAAAATGACCGACGCCTACTCTGGAAATTTTAGAGCCTTCTACTTTGACTCCGACACCTTTATCCTCAAATCAGTCCGACTCCGGACTCTTGGAATTCTAAACCTTCGACTCACAACTCCGAGTCCTTTGTCACAGAATCAGCCCGACCCTGACTCCACGATTCCAACTCCGCTTTCGCAGCCCTGTCTTTAACCATTCTTCCGCACAACAGCAGTTTTTACTACAATTGAAACGATTCGGATTTCAATTTAGCAAAATATACACTAATTGAACACCGAAGCACCAAAATGAATTAAATATGTAATTAATGCGATATATCCTCTTACATTTTTTTTAAACATTAGTAAAGATTAACTTTTTTATAAAAGAATGTTTGAAATTTAAAATTAAACTGAATTTCTTTCAAATCATTCTGTCACGAAAAAATTGCTTATTTTTCTGAAACATGAATGTTTTTCGAATTCATGTAGCTTAAATAAACAAAGTCTTTATTGATAAATGAATTACAGTTAAGAAAACAAATGGCCGCGTTTTCTGTATACTTAACCTTTGAAGCACACAGTAAATTTTAAAAAAAGCAAGGCAAAATTAATGCTTCCATTGATAAAAACTCCCCCAGAATTTCCTGTTTTTTTTTAGAAACAACGAATTCTTTTTTATTATCATCAATTCTTCATCATTTACGATACTTAAATAACTGTAAACTCATCTAACTCATATGTAAATTCCATCCATAGAGTTTCAGATTAAAATACTAAAAATACAGCAATCATGTCCTTGGGATGAGGCCGGAAAATTTCTTTAACACTCCCAAATATCGTCTTGCATAACTCATTTAATCCCATTTAATGCATCAACTTGTCATATCGAATCCAAGGTAGGAAGACAAGTTTAAATAAACGCCGAGTTCTTCCCATTCTGTGAAGACTATCTGCATAAAGCCGTAAGTCATCCAAAAGGACAAGCTTCTACCCAGGAAGTTGGTTCATTAGTGTCACATGCCTGGGGTAACACGGAATAAACAAGGATATTATTTACAGAAATTATGTAGCTCGCTTTGGCAACACTCGAAACTCTTCAAGGGATATGGGTAGGGTTACTGGTACCAGAGTGGGAAAAATCTTTATAAAAGTTCTTCCAGTATCTCCGGTGGTAATGGAAAGTATCCGGTTGTGTGAGCAACCACATGTGTGGTCCTCTTTTGAAGTGCGTCTGCAGAGAAAATATTTCAAGAATGTTGGAATGAAATCGTCCCTACAGGGTACCAAAATACTGAAATATTAGTTGAATAGAGTTAATGTTTCGGAGTCTGAAGTAACTTTTACCACGGAGGGGCTGGGTAAAATTTTGGCTGTCATGAAAAAGTTGAAGCTGTGGCTATTCCAAAGTTTGTTTCCAGCGGAACCTTCCATAAATATTGCAAATATTCTGATACGAAGCAAGATTTAATTTAAAACGATAAGTAGTTTTGTTATAGGTTACTTGCACATTTTTGTCAGCCTATCAAAAATATTTTTCCAGACAGTTTCAACACATAATAAAGCAAACAGAGAATCTCACTTTTATTCAATACACCTTTGTTCTTACGCACTTTCTTCTTTGGTAAAGTCTCAAGCAAAAAATAGGTTCACTACCTTATTTAAGAAATAGGAAGGAAAAAATTAAGATTTAAACCTTTATTTCTTTTCTAGGTTTTCCTTTCGACTACCTTTTGTGGGTAACCACAGCATCAACAAATCTTTTTGGAGGGGTTTGAGAATCGAAGCACCACCTCAGTCGGACTTGAGATTAAGAATAAGTTTTCCCTTTTCTACTCATTCAAAATATAAGGCCAAAAAATATGCCAGTATGCTTAGAAGTATAGAATTGGCATGAAGGTTATGCTGTACCAATGAGCGCATGAGTCCTGCTCATAGTTTTCAATCATTTACCACGCTTGTAATTTTGAAATTAGAGCATGTAAGTATTGGTACTGGCACAACTTAATATCTGCTAAATGTTAGATTCAGAACACGTCAAACGTATTGCAATGAGAAAAATCTTATGAAGCTCCAATTTTTTAGCTAATCATTTATAGTGCTCTTGCTGATATAATTCAAAATTTTTCCAGAGGGACATTTTTCTTGGGTACTATTTTTTGTTGATATTTATATTATCGTAATGATGATCCTTTCAAAAGTTGCTAACAACTTCAACTTCCATTTCACAAGCGTAGTGTCCCGAGCTTTCTTAATTTAGATCTTATTTGACTCAAATGTCCATTTCCTTACATTTCTCAGTGTACATCGTGGCGCCACAACCATTGCCACCCACTGAAATAAAATCCTTCCTTTTCTAAGACAGAAACTGATTTAATTTGCTCTCCACCCTGTCGAGTAAAGCCGGGCGCATTAATACACTCGGACACCGAATTAGCATTCATTCCCATTCAAAAGAACTCTTTGTTTCATCTGCGGAAGAGTAAATGGAGGCAATGCGGCTACAGGTTCGATAATAATGTAGCAAAAGCTGAATTGAGCTTTAATAGGAGATTCGTTTGTCCTTTGTTAAACGAAGGATATAATTGGTAAAAGTTTTGTTGATTTAGACAAAGAGATTTGAAGTGAGCTGCTTTTGATATGCAGTTCAGTTGTTCTTTTGATGGCAAAGGTTTTATTCAACTGAAGAAAGTTGACCATTTTTACCTGAAAAATTGCTGCGTTGAAATTTTAGTTTCGGATACTCCTCTTGTGTTGCAAATAGATCTATAACAGTCGAATCCGACTGCATCGAATATAAAAGAATTGTTATGTTTCCTCGGTGTACTCGAATGTTTGAATAAAATGAGTTTCAAAAACATAGACTTTTCGTGTCCTATGTGCTGTTGTGCACAAAATTTATAATTGCTAAATTGAAATTTAAAAGAAAAACAATTGTTAAACTAATAGAATCAACAATCTAGTCCCCATTTTCTACTTAGTCATAAATCGTTTCTGTTTTCACATTTTAGCTTGCTTATTAAAGTGCTCAATAGAAATATATCAACTTTCTTTTACAAAGTTCTTGAAGGGTTTAATTTTAGGAAATACACTAACAAAACATGTTTTTATATGTGGACTTTCGTTTCCATGATTTAAAACGGGCTCAAATATCATCAAAGTGATAGGTAGGATCATAAAAATAAAGATGACATCATTTCGAAGCTGAAAATAAATAAAAAAAAATCTGTTAAATTGATTGCTTTTTATATTTGATAAACAATATACTAGTTTAAACAATTTGAAACGGTTTTGTGCATTTAAAATTCAATGAACATTGATCATGAACATAAGCAAAAATTATTTCATCATTAATTATCAACCAAAGGTTAAATATAAAACTTGTTATTAACTATCAACTATCAAATAACTATCAATATCATTCTTAGAATCCATTTTCCTCATACGTTAGTATACTGATAACTTTACCGTTGTTTTAAATTATTAATTTCTCACATCTACTTTTCACTCAATATTTTCTTCTGCTTAAAGTTTTATTTTTACAACTTCTTCGAAAATACTTCTTTACCTGCTTCCGCACTCTTCCACTTACTTGAGCACTATCACTGAGTCACGTATCATTTTCATGTTCTCTTTTTTGCACCCCCCCCCCCCCTTCTATATACTTACATGCGCACTTGCTGCACTCACTTTTCACATGCTTTCATTGGTTACACGCTTATTTAGATGCATTTTCAGAGTTATTTCTCGACTGTAGAACGCCTAAAAAGATCGCATTGATTTTGAAGAACCGTTTGAAAAATGATGATTTATAAAACGAGTATTAAAATAAACAATTTGATTAATTCTAAATTCCAGTATCTAAAACTAAATATGACATCTACAGTGCGACCGAAACATCAACTACGATTAAAAAACTGGCGTGAGTTGACGTTCATCTCCAAAACATTATGACTTTTTCCTTTAAGCGAGCTGATGCGTGCATCACATGACTTCCTTTTACTCCAATTTAATGTCATTTTCCCATTATTGGCAATTTTAATGTGATTCAATAGTTTACTCTCGAAATATCACCAACTGTGGTCAAATCGAAACCAGATTTAAAAAAAAAAAAATCGCCAAATTTGTCGCCAAGTTGGTGACAAACTTGGCGACCAAAAGACTGGCGATCTATCGCCAAGTGTCCGCCAAACTATAACACCACTTACCAAATTACCAAATTTAAACTTTCTAAGACATACCGTTTTTGAGTTATGCGAGATACATACACACATACACACATGCACACATACGCACATACATACGTACATACAGTCGTCACGAGAAAACTCGTTGTAACTAACTCGGGGATCGTCAAAATGGATCTGTACGTTCCTAGGAATATATCCACGTGTGGTAGAGTCGAAAAAAAAACCCCAGCATTCATTCGGGGGCGAGCAAAATAGAAATTAAGGCCGATTTTTGAGTGAACTTTTTTCGCGAATACAATACTTCCTTTTTTGTAAAAGGAAGTAAAAAGGAAAAACTTGAATAACAAATAAAATAATTTCATTTTGAGAAAGAACATCTAACATACAGTAAATTCCCGATTATCCGGGAGTCAAACAGCAATCAGAAACATGTATTTTCGCAGCAAAAAGCAAATACCAATGGCTAATTTTTTGTCGAAAAATTAAATTTAAACTCAGTTGTTTTTGTTTTATTTATTCTTTGGCTTCCTGCATCGTACATACACTTTTTCTATATTCATGTCAAGTTCTCTTGTGCAAAAATGCAAAATATTTTTGCTGTAGGTTACTGTATATATTTTCATTGTTCATCGAAAGTATTATGCATCAATACAGCTAAGTTTTTGAAGATGGAGAATTTTTACCTTATTTGTCCCTCCTTTTAGTCTTTTTGCGTTTTATCAGCGATTTTTATTATCCACGGCACTCTTGCCACCCAATTCCGCGGATAATCGAGAGTTTATTGCAATCACAATTCAAATGAAATATAGGAAGCGCAGCAGTCTCTCGCTAATGGCTGCTGAAAGAGGTAAAATCAAGTCCGTGATGTTTATGTCGGATACAACCTGCATAATGAGACATCAGCCTTATATGCGCATAGTTGCTGTTTTAGTGTCATTCCACGGAAAACGGTCCTTTTGTCCCGCACGTGACCCCTTATATATTTCATCTTTACTAATAATAAAGCTAGAAGTCTCTCTGTCCGGATCTCTGTCTGTCGGGATCTCTGTGACACGCATAGTGCCTAGACCGCTAGGCCGATTTTCATGAAATTTGGCACAAAGTTAGTTTGTAGCATGGAGATGTGCACCTCGAAGCGATTTTTCGAAAATTAGATTTTATTCTTTTTCTATTTCAATTTTAAGAACATTTTACCGAGCAAATTATCACAGCGTGGACGAGTAAATTGCCAAATTATCATATCGTGGAACCGTAACATGGACATAAGCCAATTGGCGAGATACGAAATTATCATAACGTGGAACCGTAACATGGGTACAAGCCAATTGGCGAGAAAATTCTCCATACATTATTTGTAAATATACAGGCGAACCAAAACACCTTTTAATTTTTATATTACGGGCAAAGCCATGCGGATACCACTAGTTAACAATAATACTTTAAAATGGGAATGAACAAATATTTTTCCCTTAGCAAATTACAAACTTATGCGTGATTCCTTAAGCAACAAATTTCGTCATTACGATTTAAAATTGTATTTTTTAATGAAATATATGAGCCGTCGCGTGCAGGACAAAATGGCTACTTTTGCGTGGAATGACCTTTTTACCTCTTTGGCCGCAAGATGGCGTATTCAAGTTTTAGAACGGTGAATAATTTCTAAAGTGAGAAAAATGTTTAAAATATGATTTGTTTTTGAACATAGCGTTTAAAACATAATGATTTCTGAACTAATGACTGCAATTCAAAATTCAAGGTTATACTAGCACCAATTAAATTTCTCTTGGACCATCCCAGAAGAAATACGCACTTAAGAAGAGAAAGCAGAAAGAAGAAAAAAAAAAGGGGGTAGAATGTTCTTATAATCTTAATCATCTTTCGTAGGCGTGCGGTATTTTTGGTTCGCTAATAGAGCTGTGAACACGAGGTAGAAATATTTGAAAGATAATGTTTCGCAAGAAGGATGATAAATATGATGTAGAAAAGTTTCTTAATGAAGCATATGTTATTTCTAGCTTTCAAAATTCCCAGTCTAAGAAAAAAGAAATTTCTTTATTCACTATCTGTGCTCAATCAGAGTAACCTCAAAAATATTTATCAATACAGGATGAAAATTAATTATACTTTGCTTGTCTGAAATATTTGCATGTTATGGTATTCATAAAATGACATTTGACTCTGCTATTTTGAGTCTAGAAAAAAGAAAATACATTTCTGTTTACGATTATCTGATTACAGAACTGTTTGGTTTTCCACAAGAAACGTAAAAAATATTTCTTTTAATAAGATAATGAAAACATGCTAAGAAAAGTACACAAAAACCGTCATAAAAGCAAAATGAAGTTTGAGGGTCGTCCACAAACGGAGTTTGAGGGTCTCCACGTTTTGAAAGGGATGGGAAACCATGAAATTGTGACAGTTTGTGACAAGGCAGAGATATGTAAAACAAGTGTGACACCCCGCATTTTTTATTGCAATATGTTTATGAAAAATGCCGCGACTAGCGACAAGGGGAAGGGAGGAGATATGGCGAAGTGTGGCAATTTGTGCCCATGGGGACGAGAGGGTCGAAAATGCTGAAAAAAAAGGATATCATTTATGGACAGCCCCTTATGCCAATGCCTAAATATAACGCACAGATGCAATGAATTCAATAAAAAATTATGAAGTTACAAGTATCTTCTTCTAGCAGTTCAAAAAAAAAAAAAAGACGAATGAGCACGCCTATATAATTTTATTATTTTACTGGGACTAACTAATATTTGCATCTACTTTTTTAAAATCTATCACTTTTTTATTTCCTTTTCATTTTTTGTCATCTTTTCTTTTGCTTTTTTTTTCTGTTTCTTTTCAATTTCTTTTTCTTTATCCTTTTTTTTTTTTCTTAACATTGAGATTTCGTGAAATGTGTTTCCGTTGACAAAAGTGAAAACTAATCCATTAAAAAAGTTATGCATTTTTTGGCAAGTCAATGATGCTTCAAAGGGGACATTTTAATATGAGAAATTTAGTTTTAAAGAGTGTCCATAATGGAGCGACATTTTGATCTTACGCTATTTTTAGAGGAATAACTAAAGCAGAAATAGTTTCATGCCGTTTTACAATGCTTTTAAACTACACAAATCTATGCAATCGAGAAAAGTGTAGAAATTTCGAAATTTCAGTTGAAAAATGATCAAAAATCATACCGTAACTACTGATACAACTGCCGGTTTAATATTTCCCTTTCCCTTTAAATGCAAGTCATTTCTCCTTGCCTTAGCAATTCTTTGTATATTCTTTTTTCTTTTACAATGACAAAGGCTCTTTTTAACAAGCTATAACGGCTGTCGGATACTGCAAAAAAATTAAAATATCATAAGCCATGGATATTTTGCAGTCAATTAAGAAAACCAAACAACAAGGCAGCAATTAAAGAAAACACAGGCATACACAGTATTTATCTCATTAGAAAGACACCTTATAATCTCGCCTAGAGCTGAACTTATTAATTTATGATTTTAAAGGATTTTTTTCAGCTGAACTTATCAATTTCCGAGTTTAAAGGATTTGTTTGAGAAATGTTACAACTTTGCAAAACATTCAGATTGAAATTACAATTCTTAGTAGATCAATCCTTTCTATGAAACAAAGCTTAAATTTTTTGAATCACAAGAATCAGAATAAAAAGAGTGAGATAAACGCGATTAGAAGAGTGATCGATCCAACATTATAAACAAATTAAACACAAATTTGGATGGTGAATAAAGCAACCCCCCATTCATGTATTCATTTCCATAGTATCGTCTAACAGGAGGCGCCCAAATTAGGGCTGCGCCCGTGTCATCAGTATAAGAAGGTTGACCGATTGTTTGAAAGTGGGGTCTCATGAGGGCCAGTGGTGTATAAATGGCACCTTAAACAGTTGCTGGTCCCGCTGGGAAACATGAGAAAGGGAGGGGGCGTCTTTTGTTATTGAAATGAGAACCCCGTTTTCATTGCTGCTGAGCATTGGCGCAGTTTGGGTGCGTCTGTTCCTCTGTGTACCATAAATTTGTGGCTGTCTTTAGGAATTGGTGACGTCATTAGGGAGAGATGTTTGTAGAAAAATTGCTTGATTGTCTATTGATATGTAATGAACGTTCGTTGCCCTCAAGTTGGATTGCACTGTAAAATCAATGTGATGAACGGAAATCATTGCGGGTGATGAAAACGCAAGCTGTAAGTGCTCAATTGTATTTTTATTTAGGATCTGAAAAGAAAGCTTATTTTCGTTCACAGTTATTGTTTCACAATCATTCTGCTATAGTTGTCATTAGTTTTCTCAGTGTCACTCGATTTGAATCGGTAATAATTTACTAAAATGTTTCCACTTATGTAATATCTACACACAACAATTCACGCACACAATTAAAATTTCACAAGTGTAATAATAACTTGTAAGCCAGCAAGCTGCAAAGATTAAATATTTATTAAATGCAGCGGTTCAGGAACGCAGTAAGAGAGTGTATTTCTCCAGGACTCTTTGTCTGTTTTTAATCCTAGTATCCATATTTTCAATCCTAGTATGATAATATGTATGCATGTAAGGAAGGTCCGTTTTAACCAAAACCCCCGTTATGACGAACCTTTAGGAAATGTTCTTGTTGCTCTAGAGCAGCAATTAGCTACTTTTCTGAGTATTCCCTTTCATTATAGCGTAATCAGAAACAGAATTTCTTTCGTTCAGCTTTGGAACGGTTCAGTTCTGCAGAGAAAAATGTTCTGTAAGATTCTAAATGCAACGTTTTTAACTTTATACCTTATAGATTACTTTTCGGAATAAAGTCCCATTGCAATACATTTAGGGATATAGGGCAACAAGTAGAGTTATTGTGAGTTATAGAACAATTATCCTTAATTCTGCGCTATATTCCCGTTTCCACAATTACCGCGTAGCAATAAATTTTTTGGTTCCTCTTTTTCAAGTATAACATTAAAAAAAAAACTATTCGAGTTTACCTCAATTATATCTTAAAAGAGGATTAAACAAAGAGTGTTGCTTATTTGTATTCAGACAATAAATGTCTGCAAAATGCTTAAATTTCGTAAACTATCCAACTAATATTTTTTATTTGTTTTTAATTTTTCCTTGCATCATAACAGGTATAATTTTAAATAAATCACAGCATGTTGCTTAATAACCTTTCCAAACCAATAGTATCTGTACACAATATTATAATATTCTGTAACTTTGTACCTTCTTGATTAAGTCATATTTAATGCAATAGTTCTTAGGATAAAGCTCGGGTTTATGCTCGGCTCAATGTCTAACTTGAGAAGAGCTGACCACTTCTCCTACGTGGAAAACAAGTCTAGACTCTTTCACTCCATGTATAATATTGAAATTTCTTGATTTGAACATGTAACTACACTGTAAAAAAAAAATGAATGCGAAATATTTCTAAATATATAGACAGCTACAGTGCCTGAAAATCTCAAACGTTTCCGAGCATTTCTGCATTCTCTTTCTGCTGACGCAATTCAACTCCATAACTTTGAAAATGCGTTTCAACACTGATAGAAATCATGCCATTAACAGAATTCTGAAAATTTCGTCCAAAAAAATGGCACTTTTTTTACTTATTTATTTTAATTATTCTGAAAATTTCGTCCAAAAAAAAAAAAAAAAAACTGACATTTTTTACTTCTTTATTTTTCGAAGATTTACATCTTTTGGGGCACTAAAACCCAGTCCAACCCCTTAAAGCATACTTGGATAAAATGACTTTTCAAGGAGTTTAGCCGAGAAAACAAACAGGAAACAATGCCCATTCCTTTGCCCGTAATACTGCATTAACAATATGTGGGGAGGAGATAAAATAAACTTGAATTTAACGAATTTTTCTCCTATTCATGAACTTTATTCACTGAAAACATCATCTATTCCTTATATAGCTTATTTAATCCAAGCAACAAAAACGCGCACAAGCTCGGTACTCTAAGTGGGGGAAAAAATGGAAATATGTGCGGGGGAGGGGAGGGGGGAGCCCACGACTCGCTGCACCCCAACTCACTCGACCTAATTCATCAAGCTAATGTGAGCGCGCCACTCTCGCATCGAATTGGGTCTCAATAGACCACTACGTAATTTTAAAGTCAGATGATCACCCTTAATGGGCTCCACATTGGGAGGGTAAAGTCATCCCCCGCTATAAACTCCCTCCCCTGGTTTAATCTTTCGGCCCTTGTAGTTGTTGCCGACCCCTCTCGACCCCCTGCTGTATAGACCCCGATGATACAAACTTCCAGGTTTTTGTTTCGCAATTGGCGAATTAAGTCCCCATTTTTGGTTGGATTTGGGTGGGTTGTTACGCGATAAGCCGTTGTTTCGATGCATAAATAAAAAGCGTATGTTTTGATTAGGTTTACTGACATTTGAAACCCACAGAAGTTATTTTAGACAAATTGTTCATTTGAGCATTTTTCTTTTTTCACATAAATTGTTTTGGTTTCAATGATCAGTTCTCAGACAAACACGAAACGAACTACTGTAGATCTAAATTTTAACAGTGCCAGCAACTGTCATTTTTTATATACAACTCAACATAAACATTCAAACAACTATTTCTAGACTGATGACGAGGAAGAAGACCATTTTTTTTAGACGCGAAACTGCTGTTAGCAAATTTTCTTTCTATCACCTTTTATTTGTGCTTTTAATCACGCTATACTATTTCACTCCTCAATAAAATATAGTACCAAAATTTTTTATTACTATGTATTGGTTTTGAACTTTTAACTTATAAGACTTTGCACATTAGGTACTCATTCTTTTAATTTAATCTGTATTCCGGTTTTTACTTTTATAATATTAGGCTTTTAAATATGTTCAACGGTTTTTTTACTATTTCTCAAATGGATCAACCTCTCGTGAGAACATTTGTTGGATATTACTATGGATGTATAAATACGAGAGAAAGTCAAGGTATCTGAATACTGATAGCTTTTGGTCAATGTGAAAGATTTAGGAGGCAGTGAGTGTTGTACCTTTTTGGGGACACTTTTCATATTTTAATGTTTAACGTCAATTGTTTGAACCAAATTTAAAATCTAAAAGTCACCTTAAAATACCCCCACCTAATGCAATATATTTTTTTTTTAATTCAGACAGTTTGAAAATAAAATATTGAGAGCAATTTAAAGTAAGAGTTCCAAGCTGTCCCAAAATATAGCATCATATTGTACCTTGAGATACGTCCCATGGTCGGCGTCCTGTTGTACTATGGGAAAGTCTTCATGATTCAGGAAACAGTCATATTCTTAAACCAATTTTGCACCAAAAAAAATGCATTTTTTTTCACGGTAATTAATTAAATTATGAATTATGAATAACGAATTAATGAATTATTATCTAACTTTAAATGTGTTTAAAAGACTACATAAGATTGGATCATTGCTGCATGTTGCTAAAGGCTAAACATAAATTAACTTAAGAACCATGCATATTTTGTACCTTGGACTGTGTCCTAAGGTTCAATATGTTTAGCTCTCCCAAGATGCAATCACCACGCGGTTTAAGAAAAACCAAAATGGTGGTCAATCTAGATGAACTATTATTATTTTTTCATAACCAAAATATATTTAAAGTCTCTATACATTATTTACACTTAATCTATAAATATTTCATCTCTTTTATAACAAAATAAAATTCGGTTGATTAGTTTTGCAAATACAAAGACAAAAAATGAAATAAAAATGAAGAAAATATTTACTTTGGAGCCATAAAATTTTCTTTCTCTCACAAAATCGTCAATTTTGCTCATTTGATGCTGATTTTTACTATGGAACCATTTAGTGGTGAAGGTTATTATTATTGAGTTTACAAAAACATGGCTGCTAAAAATAGATTCTTAGAAATTAGCAGTGTCGCAGGATACAAACGTCCGAAGGTACAACACTCTCCCCTAATATCGATGTGCTGCTGTGCTGTCATTGATATCGCCACACCTCTAGCTTTTTTAAGGGTGAGTTTATTTAATAAACTATTATTTTCGCAATGAAGTTTCTTCTGGAATGAAATTTTGTCTCTGATAGGGCTTGGCCTACTCTCCTAAAGACGTTAACAGTCACGTGGGTTACTAAAATGCATTGAAGCACAAATAGAGTAACGTTTATGCTTACGGAGATATCACTAAACAGTTTACTCATATGACCAACAATGAATTGAGCAAACAAGATAGCCGAACAATCACTGTCAGAGAAAATAAAATCTGGGCAAAAAAAGACAAAAACGGTTGCCTAATGCTAAGTTACATGGTTATGCCACGAATCCATTCCGCAATCCCGCCCAACAATTTTTCTAAGTGAGAAGAGTCGCGAATAGGGAGGTATCTCTTAAGCGCCTGGTTGCGTGCAACTATAGGCGGACCCCTTTTGATCACTCCGACCCGTGGACAAATCCATTTGGTAAGGATGCGGTTATAATTACGGAACACCGATCCTGTTGTGGAGCCAGCCCAACTCATTACCAGGGTTAAAGCCGAAAATGATTGATGGGCACTGATCACGGTTGAATTTCATTTGTTTAGGTGTTGTGATTTTTAGAAAACTACTATTTTTGCATTTGTAAGTTTCTAAATCTCTTAAATATGTCTATCTTGTCAGTCATCTTTTGAAGCAGTAAAAACTGTATTTAGTTTTAATACTATTTAAGTAAAATATACATGGACGCTCACTAGGAAGAGTAGATGGTTCAGAAATTTTATAACATCCACTCTTACAAAATAATATCAATTTAGGATTTCATATGGGCACGTGAGCGTTCTCCTTTGGTTTAATTCCTTCTAAAAGAACTGATCAGACAAATGGTTCCTAAAATACGATTTCTTGACTTCTTAGAGTCACAACTGTCTGTAAGAGATTCAGGAATTTCATCTTGAGTAATTTGTTTAATTTAACATAATGATACCCTTGAGCAACAAAAGCAATAGAATGCTTATGTAGAAAATCGTTTCAAGTCAGAGAATTAAGTAACTTAAATTGGAAATACGTTCTTTTAGTGGCAGGTTTAAGATGTCACAATTACAAGGGGCTTCCACGACATGAGGGCTCTGAAAGGAACAAAAACTTTGCATAAAAATATGTTTACGTGAGACAAAGAGTCTCAAAAATACATTGTGACGGTTCACCAAATGTGTAAATCCGCCGCTGCGTTCTCGGAATTAAGTGGTCAAAATTTATCCAGGAAATGTTGCTCCAGCTAACAAAGTACTAATGCTAAAGTTTTGTTTCACTTCACGCATTGTAACGATACCAATTAAACTCAAACATAAACCTTAGCTAAGCATTTTTAAATATTTTAAAAACTTTTATTGTTATTTGAGATGCATTCTCACTCATCATAGTCACACAAAAACATGGCGCAGAACTGATTTTCAGTATTTTAACCAAATTTAGCACGTTAGTTAAGTTTCGCTTTTTGAGCCGAAAATTTTCTTGACATAACCATTAAAGTAAACCTTTCTTTTCTTTGTAGTATGCATAACAATTTCGAGCTGAAATCATGAATTCTTAAACAGAACTAACATATGAGGCAGTGAGAATGCAAGTGCCAAAATTTAAAATTTCATGATAACCAGTACAAATGGTTAGAACCTCTCCTCTGTATCGGTGCAAGCGATGGAGCTAGTATTCTTGGTGGGTTTTGCCATACAGCACGATTTAGCAAAAAATTCAATGAAAGCGTACCGAGGATCTGAACTTGAAATGCGTTTTTCTCAAAACACAAAAAAGTCCCTTTGCATCGTTTTGCTTGTCTATATTGGAATAAGAAAAAAACTAATTCGGTGTAGACGAGAAAAAGATTGAAAGAATTAATGCCACTTAAACTCTCTCGTAACTAATATAGCAAATTCAAATTGCAGTTACTTACTTTTGAAATTTAGACCGACTTCTGAAGTGAGAAAGAAGAGTAAAGATGTACTGGAAGATGGATTGGGAAGGGAAAAATCTCTACCTGTGTTCCAAGTCAGAGGAACTGAGTTGGTAGATCATAGGAACGGTAATCTAAACATCTCTGGCAAAGTCCCAAATCTAGTTCAGACGAGTTTTTCACTTTCCTTTCTTAAAATCAAATATCATACTAAGTTTCAAAAATAAACAATTACAATCAGATATTTCTATTTATATGTCTAAATCTTGTTTTCGCCCGCAATTACTATAACTTATTATATGTCAAGGACGTCTTTCTACAGCTTTTCCTTTTTATCCAAGATAAAAGCTAATAAGTTGTTTCCCAGAAACGGGGAGTAGACTAAAAACTTTCTTTTAGAAAGAAAACTCCAGTATTTTAAAACCACATAACCACATTGCGCTGCATTTCGAAAGAAGTTTTGAAACGTCTTACATATGGAAAAGCATGGAATGAAAGTATTTGACAGCATCGCTTCACAATTAGGCACTTTACATACTTTCGAAGGTACAATAAAACCTGCAAATTTGACCACTTTTTCAGGTAAAGAATTAGTCCTATATCATATTAATCAATTTTTATTAATTGACCATCTGTTTAAGTTGACCATTAAAATAGTGTACAGCAAGTGGTCAATTTACACAGGTTTCACTGTACATAATTTTTCAAAATGAACGTACAAATATTTTCACTGAAAATTCTTTCAATCTTTTCTGAGAATATAAACTAAAAAATTCTTCCTATGTGTCCATCATTCATGTCTGCGACAAGTTCAGTGGATTGGTATTAATAATTTTCCACCCAATTAGCTAATTAACCAGTCAGAAAGAAAAACATCAGTACCCCTAAAATATAAAAAAAGAAGGTAATAGTAATGAAGCAATGCTTGCCGAAGAACCGAAACTAAATACGCATTACGATGGCTCATAGTCCACGTGTCTCCTGCCCAACTTCCCGGGAGTAACCATCATGCTTTTATCACAGACATTATCAGCAATCATCAGCGGTACCATCAAGAAAAGTGCTCTAGTCCTGATTTAGTGACTCCAGATTGACAGTAGCCGTGTTATTATTGTTATTACGGGTCGACTTTTTGCCGCTCCCCTCCGTTCCTTATTGTTCTTGATGTGTTTAGATTGCCATGAATCATTGCGGTCGTGTGCGCTTTTTTGTTGCTAGTTTTTTGTTCCCTAATTTGTTAGATTTAGGTGAGAAATTACGAGTGCGTGATATAATCGTTCTTGTTATCTTTATCCGTGGTTAAAGATTAACGGTATTTACGACTAATGGTAATTGCTCTGCTTACATTATGATGTATGATTGTTGGCTGTTATTTTTAACCCACCGTGTCGGTTGCAGAGAAGAATTGTGACTTTCCTCTTTTTTTTTTGTTAAAAATTGTTTGCTTATTTTTTCAATATCTGTAGTACAATTTAATGTTATAACTAAACTGTCTGTAAGAATCAACTCATAAGGCAATGATTTAAACAAATATTTAGACAGCTTCAATGCGTGGAAGTCAAAGGTAATACAACACCACTCACAAATTTTAAGTGCGACACTCATCTTTTTAAAATTTTACTTGTTAAAAATCAGTCGTGTTAAAGCATAAATTTAACAATGCAGCACAACCAGCAAAATTCTTAATTAGAGAGTAAAAGCTGCTGGTTAATTAAAAAAAAATCTTGTTCTGTACTTACTTGCTAAAAGAAAAGAAAAAGAAAAAAAAACATACGTCGTGTACTACTTTTAAAATTTTGACTTAGGTAAACTAATATTTTCTCGAAGACTCTTCTGTCAAACAGAATTGATTTTAAGGTAATTGCAATTTTGAAAACATTACGTGAACATTAATTTAAAAAAATGAAATCATCCGAAGTATTTTTTTTATCCCGTGATTCTTTGCAAATATATTGTGTGATAGCAGTCATGTATTAGGTACCCATCAAGAAAGCATTTAAAGCAACATAAGTCCATATAGTCTCATGTATTGTATCGTAATTCATTTATAATAGATAATTGTTAATAAATTAAATGTTTATAATATTTAAATTATGTTTTACCTCTGTTCTTTCTTGGACTGTAATTGAGAGTGGCAAGTCAAACTGTAAATGAATTGATTCTTTCAGAAAGGGCATAAGGCCAACTAATGTAACTTTCTAGGAATCAATAAAAAGTGATTATTTCATTCAGAAATGAACTAATTTCGACGAAAAATTTCATGACTAATCCAACCACAAGTAGGATCATTTCCTAACCTTAAATTATGTTTCATTTTGTCACTGATATTAATTACATTATTGTTTTAATTCGGACTTATGCCCTTTCTGAAATAAATATCCTGCAAGATTAGTTTAGAGTGATGAAAATGTAAATCAAATGAAACAGACTTGTTTCTAACTGATTTATGATAATAATAAATAATAACAAAGTGACAGAAATAATTAGTGAAGTACGTATTCATAAATTCATTATCTTAAGAAAACACATCGTGTATTTTCCTCTTTCTCTCGTCTTGTTTTAGTGAAATAATAAAGTCTGGAACTTTTTTTTTTAATACAAAAACTAAAAAGCTGAGATAAAAAGCAAAAATTTTGCATGTGTTCATGTGTATAAAAATATATTCATATTTATGTTCACCAAATACATCCTCCATGGAAATATTTTTTCTATCCTTCTGTTTTGTGTACCAAGTTCGATGTACATATTAGTATGGCTATGTTCAAAGTTGCACTGAATAATAATCTTGATATTTGTTATTTCCTCCAACAACATGAAAATTTTCCCTTTATACTCAATAATGTCCTATCGAATATTTAAACATCATGAATGTTGATAATTGAAAACATTTGTCACCCTGTAGAATCTTTTTCCAAAATCTCAATTTGGTAGATAAGTCCTCTTAAAAAATGAAGGGCACCTGTTTTAGCAGTAACAGATTTCATTGTTTTCCACAGATGTGACGGTGAATCTTGATGGTAATTTCAGAATTTCACTTATAAGAGATTGGATTTCACATGGTAATGATCTGTCATATTTGTTTAACATCAGTTTTACAGTCCGAAAATCCCGGTCGCAAAGGACAAACAAACGTCTTCTCAGAGGAAAGTTAACAGTAATCTTGTTAAACTTCTTCAGTGTTATTGCTAGAAAAAGTATCCTGCAGTATTGTTCTTATTTTGACCAGCGTATATCTCACTGAAAGCATACAGTTTTTTCGCAGTTCCTAGACTGATGTTAGTAAAGCACCTGAGAAATTAGCGAATTTCATTCTGATTCCGTGATTTCGAATCCCCCTCCACCTAACCCCCCGAACTGACGAACTTACCATTGCCGAAATTAGGCTAGATCAAAGGAGTTATTTGTTTTTACTTCACTACGCCAAAATATCTAGTTCTTCTATGATCTTGCCATTGCGTCTTACCATTTCTTCCTTCGTGTTTAGTGCAGAAAGGGCATAAGTCCGGGACTTACATCCTTTCTGCACTAAACGAAAAATGTGACCCCTAAATAAAGTGCTTTGTTGTACAAAGATTGACTTCCGTGCTACACTAGTCTATGTCTTTACATACAAATATGGGAAGACCACGGCTAACTCAATTTTGAAAAAAATGTGACTTATGCCCTTTCTGCAATAATCGATTCAAATGTGAATAAATTTGCACAATACACAGATATTATATTTCATATCACTAAGAAATAAAAGAAAATAAAGGTATAGCATAGAGAAGTGTTTCTTAAGTTATGGGTACCAGCGAAGATAGAAATTATGCTATATCAAAGGAGTTATTTGTTTTTACTTCACTACGCCAAAGTATCTAGTACTTCTATGATCTTGCCATTGCGTCCTACCATTTCTTCCTTCATGTTTAGTGCAGAAAGGGCATAAGTACGGGACTTACGCTCTTTCTGCACTAAACGAAAAATGTGACCCCTAAACAAAGTGCTTTGTTGAACAAGGATTGACTTCCGTGCTACACTAGTCGATGTGTAGCACCTTACAGCTACTTATTGGAAAGCCTAGCACCTTATCATGAAACTCGAAAATTTTGTGTTACAATTAGTGTTACAAAGCGTTACACTTAAATATAGCAGATGTTTATAGCTATTAAAATTTATTCATAGTTTTGAATGTAGCATAATAATTATTCCTTAACAATACAAATTAACTAAAATTATCTGAAACGTGTAACTTTTTATCTTTTCTATTCTAATAGATTGAATTCCACTCAAGTTGCACATTTAACAGTTCGACGGTATGATGTAACTTATGCGTCATTCACATGAATAAAATGACAGACAAAAAGGGACTTGAAAGACACTGTTATAAAAACTTATCCCATCTTTTCCTCTTTCACCAATGAGAATTCACGTAAGAAGTAAAGAACCCCCCATAGGGTGATACATGTCGATTAAACATGATACATAATGTGCGCGCTTTACATCCAAGTACTCTCCTATACTCACACATCGTGCCAGCCCTTGCTTCCCACTGGTTGAAGAAAAGATCTCAGTTCTCCTGGATTTACCCCCTCTTGATGTATAAACGTTTGATAAAGGAAGTTAAGATGTACCCACCCCTTCTGAGAAATAATGGACTCTTTCCGGCTTGTGCTGAAACGGAAGGTTTCGGGCTGGTGTTGTGGTTATTAGAATATTATTTATAGATCGGATTTTAAGAGTTGGTAGTTTTTAAATGCAAATTTGTAAATTATGGTCGTTTTAACCCATAGGCGGCTCGTATTGGCGGGGGGGGGGGTGAATGCCCCCTAACTTCCAAAAGTAAAGGGGCCTTGTTACCGCATTGTTCAGAATTAAAAACCAATAATTCATTGAAAAGTGATTTTTTATAGGGTGGATTGATTTATTTTACGAAAATAAAATAAAAAAAATCCACTTTTATAATCTTATTTTATAAGGATGAAACTTTAAAATGGAAGGGGAAAATCTACAGTGGCCATTCGTCCCGATTTTTGATGCCATTCTCCACATTCTTAGAAGCAATTAAATTAGTAATATTAAGAGCCAGTTATATATAATAATAATAATAATAAAGATAATAATAATAATAATAATAACATTTTTTTTTCTTAAGTGTATGCATTATTTCTTTAAAAGTAAAACGCATGTTATATAATTTAAATTATAATTTCTATTGTATCCAAAAAATGCTTAATCCGTTCCTGTCCATTTTTATAGCTTACTATTGAATGCATACTTTTATTACAGAGTGGCAAGAAATAACTAGGATACACGTGATACCCCCTCTTTATATGTGTCACCCTGTATATGTGTCATTATTTCCACTTACTTGTACAGTAGAATTTCATTCATCCGAAACCCGTTTAACCGGATCAAATTTGCAGAGTTAAAAAAAATATAATTACTTCAATCCTAATTTTTAATTATAATTGCAAGAACGGAGCTATAAATACTCGAAATGTTCGGTTTTTGTTTCGATTAAACGTGCAACTCGTGCACATAACGTATAATAAAGACTAGTATGTATTAGTTTAACGCACAACATGGCGTACTTTGGAGCATCAGTCCAACACGTCGAACTATAAATGATAAAGTATTTGCGAGAAACGATACTATTTAGTTTTGTTACAACATACTGTTTTTGATTGTAATAAAAGACGAGTCTGCTTATTTGAAAATGTGCTTTGCTTATTATCCGGAGTTTCATTTATCCAGATTGCCTTTCGTCGAAGCTAGTTCGAATAAACGAGACTACACTAAAAAAAAAAAATGTGCAGCCTTACTCCGTAAACACGGTGGCAGTATTTTGCACTTTGTGTAAACCTAATTAATGGGGCTAGCTTCCTCCATAGCAATGGAGTAACTTAACTGATAAAACTTGTGTAACGTATGAGCGTTTCACCAGATTTATCAGTTAAGTTATTCCATTGGTATGGAGGCAGCTAAGGTGCCACCGCTTTTACGGAGTAAGGTTATACATTTTTTTACAATGTACAGTAATTAGGAGTTTTTCTTGCTAAAGATAATAAAGCAGCCTAAAATTCAACTCACCTTTCAAAAACAGTATTTTAAAATTATAAACTACATTATATATTTTTTATGAATCAAATTATCAATGTATTATCCCAAACAATACACTGCTGCATGTTTTTTTTTCGGGGGGGGGGGGGCTCCAATTTGTTGCATTCAAATCTGCTAAAACAATCCCTAAATGTAAACAAAAGGAAAGCACCTTGAAGTTTTAATGTCGACACTAATTTGAGAAATACCTTGGAAACTGTGCACTTGTCATGGATTGCAATTTGAGAATCCTCCCCTATCGAGTTACCCCCTTCCGCCCACTCTTTTATCAGAGGGGCGGAGATACGAAGAACATCGGAAAGAGGAAGAAGAGGAAGAAGGAGAAGAAGACTGATAAGAGAGGAGGGTGAGGGGGCATGCCAACCGACTTTTAATTAGGATCTTCGCTCCACGACTCCGGACAATCAATCACCAAGAAAAGCTGCTTAATGATTTCTGGAGGGGACTTATTCTTCAGCACACGCTAGCGGGTGGAGTCAGTGTTTACTTCTCGTGCGTTTTTTTTTATACTTTCATTTCCTCTTCTTCTTCTTCTCGGCAGGTTTAGAAGGGTATTGGAATTTTTAGGGAAGATGAGGTATTAAATTGGAACATTTTTTTTTTTTTGCAGGTAGTAGTGATGCTAGTTCATCGGATCTGTAATGCGGAACATCGGAACTGTTTGTTTGTATCCTCATAAATATTCAGTTATTCATCGATTTATTCCGGGATGAGTAAAGTGTGAAGGAAATTATTTTGGAACAGCAGTGAATATTTCTAGATTTAAATTTAAAAATTCATTACTATAAGAACTCCTCAAGTCGCTGATTAAGACATAAGTTTCAAATTAGCTTTGTTTATATTTCTGACTATTGGTACCCGCACGGCTTTGCCCGTAGTTGAAAAATTGAAAGGTCATTCGGTTCGCCTATATATTTACAAATAATGGAAGACGAATTTCTCGCCAATTGGCTATGTTCATTCGCTCTCCCATTCCACGTCATGATAATTTCGTAATTTACTCGTTCATCTCATGCTAATTTTGTTCTTAAAATCGGAATAGAAAAAGAACTACATTGAATTTTCGAAAAACTACTTTGAGGTGCACACCCTCATGCTACAAACTAACTTTGTGTCAAATTTCATGAAAATCGGCTGAACGGTCTAGGCGCTATGCGCGTCACAGACATCCAGCCAGAGAGAAAATCAGCTTTATTATTGGTAATCAGTCCTGCAATGAATGATTCACAACCTAAAACATAATGTGTAGAAATGCTGAAATGATAGAATTGAAGATTGTCATTCAGAAGATAAAATCATGCAAGATGACGTTGTGCATCTGAGAAAAACTGAGGTACCGATACCGAAAGCAACAAAATGTCCTTTGACAAAATCCGCTGACACAAGACATACAAGTAGGACATAATTTTGATTCGTTGATTGACTGTATAGAAGAATCTAAATGAAAAAAAGAAAGTTAAGAAGTGGAGACCAACTAACGTGGAAATAATGGCCGAGACACAATTCTATCTATCGCTTCTGTCAGGAACTTTTCAAGTTTTTAGTTAAATTCAATGCAGTAACAAGGCCAATTGGATCTCGCGCCCAAGAAAACTAAAAGCTAAAAATTTTATTTACCTTTCGCAGACTAAGATTGTTTTATCAGTCAAAAGATCTTGATAAAGATGTGCCTTTTCATTGGATTGCAAAAGTGTAGTGACTTGTCTTACCTGCGCTTAAAACGTGGGCTAAATTTCTTAAGCATGCAAATGCAAAAGTTAAAAAAAAAAAAAATAAGCATGACTGCACAGACTAACTATTTATATGATTAGTATGATATTTTTCATTGTTCAGCTTTAAATAAATTTAAAAAGCTGTTCAAATGCGATAATAACAAAAATAGGAACAAGTATGTTTCTAAAAACTTCTTGGTGCAATTAATTTTCCCCCCTTTCTATCTTTTAAGAGATGTGGATATAAGTTATTAAGATGTATATAAAAATAGCTTTAGGTTAACTTTGATGGTATGATTTCTTTCATACCCTGCTATTAGAAGTTTGAAGAATATAGTTAAATAGAAAACACATATTTGAGTCAGAATAAAATTGCATTGATTTTTATTTTTCTCTCATCACAAATGAATCAAATTCTGTTTTAAATGCGTTCGCTATGATTATTATTCTAGTTAGTTTATTCTATTCAGATTGTTAGTCTTGTTTAGACTTTTCTTTAAAAAAAAAGGAAAACCAGGATACGTTATACGGTTCATTCTACAAATTTTCACCAGCATCAATTCGAATTTCCGGAATTAAACATTTCACTTGTCAGGGATGGTTTTTTACTTTTGGAAACGCTGTCTATATTTGGAACGTTTTATGGATTATATGAATACTTAAAAAACATAAGATTGCATTTTCTAGAACCTCCAGAACTCCTCTTTCCAGCAGGTTCTGATAGTAAAAGAGGACAGTGGCGTAGCCATGGGGGGGGATAGGGGGGTCAGAACCCCCCCCCCCATGAGACCCAAAACAATATATATGTATATATATATATATACATATATGTGTATGTATATATATATATATATATATATATATATATATATATATATATATATATATATATATATATATGTATATATATATGTGTCTATATCTATATCTATATATATATATATATATATATATATATATATATATATATATATATATATATATATATATATATATATATATATGTATGTATGTACTGTATATATACATATAAGTGTATAAACTTGAGGGCATGGCTTTACTTTAAACTTCAAAAAAAATTAACCACCCCCAAGGATTTCTTCTCGCTACGCTACTGAAAGAGGGAATGTTTACCGTTTTAATCGAGTAAATTTGGACTTAGCCGAGGATCATGCGGACATAAGCTAAATTAATCTTAATTTAACTATGCATTCTTGTTAGGTATTCTTCTTTTCTTTACTAATAATAAAGCTGAAAGTCCCTCTGTTTGTCAGGATCTTTGTCTGTCAGGATCTCTGTGACGCGCATAGCGCCTAGACCATTCGGCCGATTTTCATGAAATTTGGCACAAAGTTAGTTTGTAGCATGGGGGTGTGCACCTCGAAGCGATTTTTCGAAAATTCGATGTGGTTCTTTTTCTATTCCAATTTTAAGAACAAAATTCTCATAAGATGAATGAGTAAATTACGAAATTATCATTACGTGGAACCGTAACATGGGCACAAGCCGATTGGCGAGAAAATTCACCATACATTATTTGTAAATATACATGCGAACCAAAAGACCTTTTAATTTTTCTATTACGGGCAAAGCCGTGCAGGTACCACTAGTTTTTCATAAAGGAACCATTTCAGTAATACATTGAAATAATGCTGTGTTAAGTTTGAGGCATGAAATAAGTTTGAATATATATATATATATATATATATATATATATATATATATATATATATATATATATATATATATATATATATATATAAATTAAAGAAATCTGTTCGAACTTTTAAAGAAACAAGTGAAAATGCTCCCGTAGCTTGAAATTATTTCAGGCTTCAAATTGTAACACTTCCATAACTCTGAAAATTTAGTGTTAAAGAAATTGACTGATGTGCATTTTCATATAGTAGTTCTAGAATTATTGGGATATTTTAAAGAACAGTTATTAGTTTTCTTTTCGAAGCTGTCTTCAAGCAATAATTAATTACATTTTGCTGCATTTTATGCATCATTTTTTACCATTACTGCAGTCAGAACTTTTTCTGAGTTGAGGGATTTCTAGCTCATAAAAGTTCCAAACCGTTGGTTCATTGATCCTAATTCCCAACCTACCTTTCATTCCCAACTGCCCTTTCCAGCTTGTTTAGTTGTCTCTATACTACTACTAAACATACTGTCTGTTAATGAAAATGTTTTAGCCATTTCAGCAACGCATTTCCATACCACCAAATATGAGTCCAGGAACGAAGCCCAAAAAAGCCTCAAAAAAATATTTTAGGTCAGAAATATGAATAAAAACTGAACATTTCCATTGATACTAGCATAAAGTAGCCCAATATCTCGTTTTCGATCTGCCTGCTTACACTTGGCCGTACTGCAAGCCAACGAGTCCAAATTCTTTGCACGAAGCCACCCTCGAGATTGTCCACCTTCATAAATGATTAGTTTAGGCAGTCCTTCCGGCTGCGTTGCCATGGAGATCGTTGCCAGGGGCAACCGCATCACCCAGGAATTTACCAAGTGTAGTCGGCATTCCGTGAAAACCATTGCCACTTGGCCGAATTTTCTGAGGAAGCCTTCGAGATGCTGTTTCTAGCGTGGAAGTGTTAAAACAGTGTGAAATAGAATTTTTTTTTATGGAAGAGGGAGAAAAATTATGGAGAAAGAGAAAAATTGTTATGAGTTTCTTTTCGGACGGTGCATACTTTTCTAAGTTATTGGTAGTTTGTAAACTATTAATAAATTTTTGTACTGTGTAGTTAAAAGATATTGGTATAAAGGAAGTCTTTATGATACAGGACATTTGGTTTAAAGTATGCGATAGATATTACATAACAATTAAAGATTATGTATTAATTGGCGAGTGCCTGTTAGTTATGATAGATTCATTACTGAATTGATAAATACTATTTAAATGTACTGCTCAAGATTTCAAATTATATTGTACAACATTTTAAAATTCATTAAATGAAATATTTTATTTAAATAATTTTGGGAGGGATTGAACCAATACTTATAGAAATAAATTCTATCGTAATAAACTGGGACTATTGCTGTATTTAGATGAAGGATAAATCCATGAAATTGTGTAATTATAGTAATAACTGATAAATTATAACTTTATTGCTGAACAAATCTGAATTTATTGTGGTGTTGATAACTATGGCATTTCATAAAAGGTTAGTAGAGACTGCAGCTTTGAACAGATGTAAAGTTAAAATGACGATTTACATTTAATTATAAAAATACTTTCCATCATTGTCGTAACAACTTGTGAATTATAACTTTAATCAATAAATCTGAATTTAGAGCGGTAGTGTTAGTTACGCAAATTTGGAAAAACAAAAAAACTTTTAAATATTTGCTCGGAAATTTCAACAACGAAGAGCATTTTTCTTGTTGGAGCATCTTCTCCTATTATATGTGAGGTCACCTGCGTTTTTGGAATGAAAGGGATGCTCTGATACCTTTGAAAAGTTTGAAGCAGTAAAAAAAAGTTGGCAATGCAGTTTGCTAGTTTATTTTATGTTTAAAAAAAATCTGTTTATGTAGTCTATACATTTAAAGTATACTTATACCACATACCATATAATAATTTAATACCCATAAATGATTTATGCTATAAGTTCCATAAAATATGGGTTCCATCATATCCTTGTATAAGGCTCATAAATGCCTTATTCCATAAAAATTCAGCACTTTCCTTTTGGTTTTAAAATAATTACTTTGCTTCTCTAATTGCTCTCTCAATCTCAAACATTCAAAATAATTTTGGAAGATTTTTATTCAATTCAAAGATGCTTTATTTGCTTTCATTCATCTCTCTCACTAAGAGACCTGTTTCACCGTGTCTCGCATTAAATGCTGAAAAAGCATAGTGAATGAAAACACCTCAACATTTTGCGTCATTACGTCTATTACATAGGTTAGGAATGTATTGAAACGTCTTGACGTTACTACTTGACAATAAACTTCTGACGAGAATGAGTTGTGAATGTGGTTCACCAACTGATAAACCTTTTATGGTTTATTTTCAGGTATTACGAGACGGGATCTATCAAGCCCGGGGTGATCGGGGGCAGCAAGCCGAAGGTGGCGACTCCAAAAGTGGTGGACGCTATTGCCAATTACAAGAAACAAAATCCGACCATGTTCGCCTGGGAGATCAGGGATCGGCTGCTCGCTGATGGCGTCTGCGATCAGGACAACATACCGTCCGTCAGCTCCATCAACAGGTGAGAATTTTCTTGTCTTTTTTTTTTTTTACACGTAAAGAACAATCATTTAAGAAAAAGAAGGAGTGGTCTTTGCTACAAAAATTATAATATTTTACATTTGTAGCTTTATTACATTTCGAGCGATTCAATATTTCCCTCGGTAACTTGCATTCTTTACTAATAATAAAGTTGAAAAAAAAAGTCTGGATCTCTGAATGCCTGTCTCTCTGGATGTCTGTTACACGCATAGCGCCTAGATCGCTCCGCCGATTTTCATGAAATTTGGCACAAAATTAGTTCGTAGCATAGGTTGGAGCACCTCGAAGCGATTTTTCGAAAATTCGATGTGGTTCTTTTTCTGTTCCAATTTTAAGAACATTTTACCGAAGAAATTAATTTAAGGTGGACGAGCAAATTACCATAACGTAGACGAGCAAAAGCAAATTGGCAAAAAATTCATCATCCATTATTTGTAAATATACAGGCAAACCAAATGACATTTTAATTTTTCTACTACGGGCAAAGCCGTGCGAGTACCACTAGTATTAATTATTCCTGTTGAGTACCTAATTTTAAAAAGTACAACAGTCGCATGAATGCATATGACAAAAAAAAAAAAAAAAAAAAAAAAACGAAATCCCATCAACTTCACAGAATTGAATAGCTCAACTTTTTAGAACTGTAAGAAATTTAGTAAAATATAAATCTCACAAAAGCACGAGAAAGATAATGTAATGTATCTTAAACTGCAGTTTCAGGAATCAATCTTCTACGTGCAGAAATATATATTTTTGTAACTATTGAATAGTTGTAACTTGAAAAATATGCAAACTGAACGAACAATACATTAATTTGTTTATAAAATTGCATTAATCATCAGAAGTTTACCTAGGTGGAACGACAGATCGTTGAAGACAAAGATGCAAAACACTTTCCCTTAATTAACTCAACCATGGATTATGCGAAAAGGCAGAAACGAAGTTTAAATTAATGAATGCTTTAGAATGATTCATTTTCAGATAATTTGCTCCTCAAATTGGCATAAAATGTGTAAATAAGCTACTTTTGAGATCAATAACCCTTGAAAATTACCCAAATAATTACACGCTATTTAGCTTCTAGTGAAAGAGAGAGAGAGCACTCAATGATGTATCTAATTTTAACAACATGACTCAATAGCTCGAGCTTTTCGTATAATTAGAGTAATTTTTGAAGCCGTCATTTTTTGGGCTTTTAATCAGACAATGCAATTTACGCTGGGTAATGGCAATGTGCAGAATTCACAATGCGGAAACTCACATTAATGTAATTACTAAAGATTTCATCATTAACATTTGTCGCAAAAAGATAAAAATTTTACGTTTGTGAAGGAAATATTTGAAATCTCTTATCTATTACCAGTTTCCAGGTCGTTTATTCTTCCATGATATACGTAATATGTCTTGTTTAAAAGGAGCTACATGTGTTGATACGTTAATTATAAAACCATGCTACCCAATTTTTAGCTATCTGACAGTTAAACTAAAAAATATATAAATAAAATAAGGAAAGAAAGAAAGAAAAGAAAATAGAAGAAGATTTAATGTATTGTAAAAATATCTCTAGAAATAAAGGATTAATTGAGTATATTATGAAAAGTGTGAAAGTTTGATTTTAAGATGGGAGCGTATGTCGGTCTGTCTGCTCCCCCCCTCCCCTCAATAATATTTGATGAAATGATGGACTGAATCAATGTAAAGTAAATTCATAGCGCGTAATGATAGCTATTTTGTTTCAGACATAAATGATTAAAATATATGATAATTTTTTATTTGTACAATATATTTTATAGTTAGTTATTATTTTTGGCAGTTTTTGTTTCGACAGTGATTGAAAAGTAAAATCAAAAGTTCTTTTGGAATGAGCTTTCCCCCCCCCCCCCCGTTTTTAATCAGTTAAAAAATGAAATAAATAAGAATGAATAAAATGTCAGTCAAAACCAGTTTGAAACGAAAAAAATAAAAAATAAATAAAATTAAGCGCCGCATTAAAATACTCCCAGGATAATTTTAGACCTTTTAAACAGACAGAAGTTCAAAAAACTTGATTTAAACACAGAAAAATACAAGGAAAATATGAGAAAAATGGAGATGACAAAATATACTAAAGCTTGACTTGAGAAGTGAAAAAATAATCACTTTTTACAGTACCTGGAGACTACTTATATATTATTAAAGTTTTAAATCAAAGCATATTTAAAATTGCTTCATTTTAATGGTAAAAAATACAAGGAAATTAAAAATAAGACAATTTTTGGGAAACGATTTTAAAAATTTAATATACAGCGACTTAATTTGATAAGAAAGCATAATTGACTGCAGAATTTAGTTATTTTCGGATAATGTTTAAGCTATTAATCTGCTAGAGTTTTAAACAGATATTAGATTAGCATTATCTCATTACACATAAAAGAATTTTTATCATATTATTATACAGTTACTCATTAACCAAAATTGACTCAGCTGACATTTTCTGAATAATAAATATAACTCCAACATGACAAAACGCATCTGATTAAATCGCATCAACCCTCCCGAACAATTTCTACACCATTCCCCCCCTTCACGAAATTCCCATTAAGAATCATCTCTCCTCTCACCAAACCAGCTACATTAATTTCACAGCAAACATTCAGATAACCACGCTGATGACGTTTGCTTGCATTCGCTCCAACGCAACGCCTCTCAAAATATTCCACCAAATACCCCTTTGCTCGAAAAGTGCCCTTGTCTCGTCCCCCCCCCCCCTCCGCCACCCGAACATCCCACCGACTCTGCACTTCATCCGGGCTCATCACGATCACCCCAGAAGACAGGCTGCATTCATCAAAAAGCGCTTGGGTCTGAAGTGCTGTCAGCCCCCCACGCGAGCTAATATTTATTAATTCGTGAGCAGTCCCCCCTGTAGCACTAAGTCTTGTAATCGCTGCTCTGGGAGGATTGTGTAACAGTTGCTGCGTGTTTTCTTGGTGGGCTGGAGAGGCTTATCTGGGATTATCCTCCTGTTTCCCCCGCGTGTTTCCAGTGGGCTCTTATTTGTGGTGCTAAGCCCGGTCCGGGAGTAATTGAGGTTGGTCGATAGCAGCCGAGAGTTGATTTTTAAAAGGTGTGTGTATTCTGCTGGGGGAGGGGGAGAACGGTGAGCAGAAGTAGGAAATACTTCTTCTTGATTAATTTAAACCCATTGCGACAACTTCAAAATTGTGATTGATGATGTTTTTGAACGCATTCGGCAAAACCTTTCTTTTATGACTACTGTTATTTATTCGAATGTCTCCAAATTTGCTCTTGATTTTGTAAAAATTTTCATGTGTGGAAGAGTAATATTTTGCAAATTTCATTAAATACGATAGTTTAAAGAAATATTTTTGCATCCAAACGTATGCTCAAAACAGGTGCAAACTAGCGTCAGTTCTAAAAACTTACGAGTTAGAACCGGTATGAATATAAAACTGGAGATCAGAAAATATAATAAGGTTTTTGCTGTTGTATAGCATAGTATGTATTGTTTTAAGCTTTTCTAAATGAAAAAATCAGAGCACATGCTCAAAATCTACAAATTTAGCTTTTCTATGCAAACATAAACCAGTATTTTTTTTTTTTTTTTTTTAATATTACAAAAGGATCTTGACGTGTAAGTTTAAGTATAAATAAATTATTTTAAAAGGTTCTTGAAATTACATCAGTTCAAAGAACAACGTATTAGAATAAACTTTGTGTGTTTAATAAAGCGAAAAACATGACTTCACTACAATCTTAAGTGAAAGTTAAACTGAAAACATGTATATGTCTCAAAAGAAAAAAAAAAGTCATTTGAATGCATATTTTTTATGTAACTTCGCTCTTTTCTGTGAATTCCTGTTTTTTTTTCCTGCCATAGCCTTTTTTTTTTTTTTTTTTGAGCAATCACGATTGCTTATTGCTTTCCTTTGACTATTTTTGGCGTGCTCTATCATTTTATTTTCCCACCGACACCCTCCACACCATCACCGTCGTCCGGCTCCTCACGATGCTGCTCCTATAGCGAAAGCCGTCTCCAGGTTGCATCCATGTCCTACACACACGCGCATACGTACACAACTACAGACACACGCACACATACACACACATACACATACACACACATACACACAAACAAACACATACACCTACACACACATACACAAACACATACACACATACACACACGCATACATACAGACACCTACACATACTCACACACAGAAATACACACACACATACACACAACTACCCGCACATTCATGCTTACACACAGACACAAACACATATGCCTACACACACATACACATAACCCCCCCCCCCCACACACACATTCATACACACATTTACCCACACACTTATGAAAGCAAACAGACAGTAGCACACATGCTTATACACACATACACATACCCCCTACACACAAACACACATACCTCCCACACACAAACACACACGCCCACATACACACACTCGTGATTGCGAAAAAGATAATTTGAATTCAAGATGTCAAAATTCAAATTATTTTTTTTTTTTTTTTGTCCCTTTCATCCCTATCATTGTTGTTGTAAAATGTGATGTCTTCCTGTGAAAAAAGAGCAAAGTTAGTTCAATTTGGCGTGATGTGGATCGGACGCACCAAATTTTAAAAATACCGTTTTACAGAGGTAAAGGCTTTAAAACAGGGTTGGCCTGTTTAGTCCACCCTGGAAAAATCCACCGAAAAAAGAAACCTCGAAAAAACCGTCCTGGACAAAATGTCATTTTGTCCATTTCGTCCATTTTGTCCACTTTTTCGGTAAACTAAAAGTTTTTAGTTAAAAATTTGAAGTTTGAAAATAATAAATAATTATATAGATTCTTCCTATTCAAGTAATATTTTAATATTAAATAGCATACGAAGTGAAATATTGTTCTTGTAATACAAATACAAATGTGATGATCAGCAACAGACTCTGACTAGGTTGTTCCCTAGTCAATTTATTAGTCCCCAATGAAGATTAATGGTCATTTTAAGTTATCTACCCCCTTGCTCATTATAGTCTCTTCCGGTACACTGTTCTAAGTACCCACAACCCTATTAAAGTAGTAATTTGTATGACATTGAGGCATCCATAAAAACATGCAGAGTACATCAATATTTTACTATGGGGTGACATCAATAAAAACTTGAAAAATATAACAGCAAAATATTTTTAGTCTACAAATCTTCGTTTTGTATGCATGTGTCCAAGCATTTCATTTGACGTTTCCATTGAGTTTAATTTCTACTATTGTAATATATAACAGTGTAATCACACCCAATAGCTTATTCTCTTTGTTAAATTTTATTATTTTTAAGTAAATTATAATCTAAAATTAGTTGCACCAATGTGTATTTTTTTTTTTTGATTTATTAAATTCTAAAGTAAACAATCATTCTATTTTAACTAAATGATTAATTAATAATAGATAATGTATCAGAATTATATACTGATTTTATTACACCATAATAATAAATTTATGTATGGATAATCGGTTGATTTTTCATTTCGTCCAATTTTGTCCATTTTGCCCAATTTCTTCCGGCGTCCCGGACATTTTACAAAAAAGTGGACAAAATAGCAACCTTGCTTTGAAATGAAAACTTGTTTAAACAAGTGCGATAACTGGTACGTAAGTAAGTTGTGAACAATTTCAATAAATTTGTTCAAAAGCTCTTTGCAGAAAAAATCTTACTAAAAAGTTAAGATTTTACAATAGTCTTAGATACTATTAATGTACATTCTTGAAAAATATTAATAAAAACTTTTAGCCGGTTTTGGTTTTTTTCCGGAGCAAAAATTTTTGAGCTCTCTAATGAACCATATGAAAAATATTAAAGGATTTAGATATGCAAGCCATCCTGAAAATTTGTTTTAATTATTTAGATCTCTACGTTTCAAAATTAACAGAAAGCACACGGTTTTAAAGTAATAACATTTCCTGTCTTAAAAAGAAAAATAGTAAAGAGCATATGGCATTTTTAATAAGAATATAGACAAACTGACGCTTGGGAAAATAATTGGAAAACTCACGTGACGTCATAACTAGGCTGAGAAATGCATCGTACAGATTTCCAACTTCGGAAATGTAAAGAGACCAATTCGTTCGCTAAATCTAAGGGATTCGTCGCGACATCCCTTTTTCCATTCCTTTTCCGTAAATCGAACGATTTTCTCAAAGCTTAAAAAAAAAGAAAGAAAGAAAAGCGCCATTTTAATGGAAAGCTCTACTGCTTCGAAAGCCAAATCATATACTGCCACGTTCAATACTAGAAATAAAAATGAAGTATAAACATCAGTTACGGTTAAAAGAAGAGTAAGTCAAGGGAAATGTCAAGTGTGCTGTTAGCGCAAACTAGGTGAAGACTTTCAAGATTAATTTGCTTTCGATCCCGAAGAAAATGATTACAGAATTATTTTCGGAAACTAATTTTCATTTCTGGAATTTTACTTACTGATATTTCTAAGGGTTTATATAATACTTTTCAAAAAAAAAAAAAAAAAAAACACTAGCAAATTGAAATTCGGGTTAATGTTTCACTTAATGAGCTAATATTTGCCTAAATAATATAGCACAAACTTAAGAAGAGTTTTTAAAACGCATTTAGTATATTGCACAATTCTGGTGCTTGGAAATGCACCCAAACCGGTTTAGCTTTACTTATTAAAAATGTCTAAAAATTTGCTGATTATTGAAATTGTCATATAATTATTTGCTTTAGTTATTATAGAAATTATTTACTGAATTTATATAAATGATCTTGTTCCTAAGCTGTTACATTATACAATTTAACTTAAAATTGAGAACTATTTTCTGAATTTCTTTTCTAATTATAATGATATATCAATATTTTTTGTGATCCCCCCCCCCTAAAAATATTGAATTACCTTAGTTGAAATGCATCAGAAGGTCCAAAAAAAAAGTTAAACCTTGATTCACAAAAATGATAATAAGTGCACAGAGTAATAAAAATTTTACTGTCCATAGTTTTATGATAAAAATTTACTGTCCATAGATTACCCGAGATTTTATTCTTAGTTAATAATTTTAAATAATGCAATTTCTTGTAACAGATAAAAGGTTTCCAATTTTTTCTTGTTCAATCTTTTACTTGCGTGCTTAAATTTAGTTCTGTTATTTTCTTTTCAATGTAAGGTTGACTTCATCTCATATGGAAAATAAAATAAACAATGGTTTGTAGCACAAAATTCCAGATTACTGCAGGCAAGTGGTTCGGGGTTTTAAGGAACCCTTTTTTCAATGCAAAAGAATAGACTCTTGTTTTGCCCTGAAACAAGGGTTCCTTGAAACCCCGAAGCACGTGTCTGCAGTAATCTAATTTTGTGCTGAAAAACGTTGGTTATTTTCTTTTACTTCTCTGCACAAAGATATTTATTTTTTCCTCATCACATATGGTTTTACAATCACGTTGACATTAACTTTGCCAGAAATTACTAAATAATATTTTCATGTAGATCCAATTATTTAATATCTTAAATTAGATTTTTTTCCCGAAATATTAAATTTAATACATAGCTGTTATTATTCTGCAAAAGAAATTGGAAATGCGAAACATCAACCTAGTAAACGAAAACAGTTTTGACTTAGTTCTGTTTCGAAGTCATTGAGTGGAAGAAAATCGAAACTTGCTTCAAGAGCGGGTAAAAACCGACCAATCACGCGAGTGAGTTTTCCCCCTTTTCTAAAAAAATAATAACGGTAAAAAATGTACATGTTTATACACCCCCACAAACTACTCAGATGTACGCACCTACATTACACCATTGACGTAAAAAAAAGAAAAAAGAAAAAGAAAAGATGCAGGGGGAGAGGAAAATACTCGGAAACAGTATTTCTCAAATGTTTATATTCTGTCGTTAGGGGGAAGACCACGGAAAAAAATCGTAAGCACTCTGTTCGAAATTATTATTCTCTTATAAAAAAAAATCAGTTTTTTTTCCAGTTAGGTAAAGGACTCGGGCGTTGTATACCAACAGTAAATACAAAAAAAAAAAAAAAAAAAAATATTATTATTACTATTTTAAATTTTAGTGAAAAGTAATATTCTACTGCAATTCTTTTAAATTATGACTTTGACTAAGTTGAGGTGGTTCTGAAGAGGATCTGAAGACAATAAACTGGCGAATGCTGAAAGGGAAAAAAGCACCGAAAAAGAGTCTTATGGAGCAACTATGGGGTGCACCGGACTGAAGAACTATTTTAAATAATTAAAAGGGTTTATCCAAAAAGGGTGGATCAATATTTTAGGATACTCGTCTTGTATCTAAAGCAAAAAGGATTTTTTTTTTTTTTTTTTTGATACAAAAAAGATTCCATTATTTTCGATGCAAGAGAATTTTTTCTATACAAAAAATAAATACACAAATAAAAACATATTACTTACATACAAGCACACAAGGGTTTTCGATTTAATACCTAAAGTAACATTTTGTATGATTTCAGAGGGGTTACGGGACTGTATTCCCTGCCTTTTTTGGATAAGGAATCAGATTCAAGGAAATACAGTATAACTTCGATTTAACGATACCTGATTTAACGGTTTTCTCAATTTAATGATACATTTCATTGGTCCGGATTTGACTGTATTAAATGTCTATGACCCTCGATTTAACGATATCCTTGATTTAACGATTTTTTCCCCGCCCCCTTACAATCGTTAAATCGATGTTATACTGTAATGACTTGCAAAACGTTTTACTTAGAAAGTTTTAAAAAAATGTCTATGCTCCACGATTTAACGATTTCTTTTTCCGTCCCCTTGACAATCGTCAAATCGATGTTATACTGTAATGACTTGCAAAACCTTGTACTTAGAAAGTTTAAAAAAAAAATTAATTTGAATTTTGACATCTTGAATTCAAATTATGTTTTTCGCAATCACGAGTGTGTGTGGGGGGTATGTGTGTTTGTGTGTAGAGGGTATGTGTATGTGTGTGTAGGCATGTGTGTTTGTGTCTGTGTGCTGGCATAAGTGCGTGGGTAGTTGTGTGAATGTGTGTGTAGGCCTATGTGTTTGTGTCTGTGTGCAGGCATGAATGTGTGGGTAGTTGTATGTATGTGTGTGTATGTTTTTGTGTGTGTGTGTGTACGTGTAGGTGTCTGTATGTATGCATGAATGTGTGAGTAGTTGTGTGTATGTATGTGTGTATGTTTTGTGTGTGTGTATGTGTAGGCGTCTGTATGTATGCGTGTGTGTATGTGTATGTGTGTATGTGTATGTGTGTGTATGTGTGCGTGTGTATTTGTGTATGTATGCGCATGTGTGTGTAGTTGTGTGTGTATGCGCGTGTGTGTGTGTAGTTGTGTATGTATGCGTGTGTGTGTAGGACATGGATGCAAACCTGGAAACGGCTTTCGCTATAGGAGCAGCATTGTGAGGAGCCCATCGACGGTGATGGTGCAGAGGGTGACGGTGGGAAAATAAAATCAAAGGACATCAAAACAGTCAAATGAGAACAATAAGCTATCGTGATTGCTCAAAAAAAAAAAAAAAAAAAAACTATGCTCCTCGACTTAAAGATTTCTTTTTCCGTCCCCCTGACAAGCGTTAAATCGATGTTATACTGTAATGACTTGCAAAACGTTGTACTTAGGAAGCTTTAAAAAAATGTCTATGCTCCTCGATTTAACGATTTCTTTTTCCGTCCCCTTGACAAGCGTTAAATCGATGTTATACTGTAATGTCTTGCAAAACGTTGTACTTAGAAAGCTTTAAAAAAATGTCTATGCTCCTCGATTTGACGATTTCTTTTTCCGTCCCCTTGACAATCGTTAAATCGATGTTATACTGTAATGACTTGCAAAACGTTGTACTTAGAAAGCCTAAAAAAGCTAAAGTCACTCTCCCGATAATGCAGTTTAAAAAATCCAAGGAAGGAAAACAAAATGCTAAGAAATATAGGTAATTATTTTAAATATTCTTCTCAGCTTGCATTTCCGACATCCTGCGACGAATTCAGAATATTTGTTTCCGAATTCAAAACCAGCGCATTCCAACACTGCCCCTGTAAAACGAGTTTCAGTGTGGCCAGCGTCGATGCGTAAGGAAACAAACATCAAAGGATGGCTGAAGCGTAGGGAGAAAATTCGGTAACGGCCACTAGCGAACACGAACTGACCAGCCCAAATGGACATCGGAAGCCGCCAGAGAGTTTTCAAGCCGACTCTTTGATAAATAATTGATCGTCACTCTCAAAAGCGGTTCCGAAAACCCTCACCTCCCTCCCCTCTCTCTAGTTGTTCGACAGAGAATCTCCGGTTAGTATGCGTCGAGAGAAAGCTTGGCGATATTTTTTGGCGTTGAAATAAATGGCAGCCTACAAGCATGTTGTTCTTCTGCTGTTATATTATTTGAGAAAAAACTTATATTATACTGTAAAAGTTTAGCATTATTTAATGAAAAGCTGAATTGGGTACGAAAGGACATGGGAGGCATTAATTCTTAACTTAGGATTTTGTTAACTGGAGATTTAATGTTTTATTAGAGATTTAAACTTTTACTTACTTTTTGTGGTTAGTTGAAGAATATTACTTTTGAAAAATGTTATGCAGCTGTAGATGCTTACTCAGTAATTTTAAACAATAGGAGATTTCACTAAAACCGTTAAAATATTGTTTTATTCATTTCTAGAAAGTACTAGAGGAAGAGAATTTCAAAGAAAGTACTTTCAGTGCTGCGAAGTTTAATTTACGATGGATTTAAGCAATCACTAGTTTAAATGTAATGTGGATACCATGTTGCACACTCACAATTTCGTTCAAATTGTTCTGTGGTTGAAGAGAAAAAAAAAGGATGGATAACCGTTTACCGATGCATAATCATTTTACTACTCATAATTTCAGTATTATGTTCAAGTTTGATTTTTACTGTCATTATAAGCGCTGTTATATTAAATTATAATCTATTTTAAATAACATTCTTTCAAGTTATTAGACCCGAATTGACGATTTCATGTTGAAGTTCAACGTTTGCTAAATACAGTTATTAGCAAACAGGTAAAATTTAAAAAGCAAGTGCATTTTAATTGGTGTTCCACAATGCAAATTCCATGAAAGCGGTAACGTAAAAATTGCATAAATTATTAAGTTTAGCAAAACTTGATATTTAGGATCATCATTAGTTAATAAATACGAAAGAAAATACTTACTTTTATAGAATATAAAAGCTTCCATGATTGGCAGGATTGGAATTTATTATCGTTGAGAATCACTGTTACGTAGCTCCATGTATGTTATAAGGTTGAAGATATTCTATGTTTTAAAGTTCTAAAACTGCATTGATTACTAAATTTGAAGGTCTCATATGCTAAAAGTAAGTAAAAGATACCTAGTACAATATGTAAAAGAGCTGAATCTTTAGAAGTTACAAGAATTACGTGAAAGAAGAAGATGCTTAAAGTTTGAAGATCCTAATAATTCCAAGATAAAGTAAAAGCATGTGAACTGCTTAAATGCCAGCTCTTTTACGTTTCCTGCGATACAAAATATTCATCCTATTTAATAACTGTTAGTCATAACAACGGCAGAAAAGCGAAGTAAGGATTTGGTAAAATCATAAAACTAAAAATTTATGTAGAATATTTGATCCCATCACAAACATAAACAGTACAAAAATGCGAGTCTCGCTTCCACCGTAAAAAGGAGTAAGATCTCATGTAAAACCAAGTCATTTAGAATATTAGAGAGATTCTAACATTTGGACATCTGGCACAGAAAAGATTACTCTTATTCGCCGAATATCTGAACATTCAATCTTTCCATCCACATCTCGCCAAACTGACACACCATTTTCTCTCGGCAACCCTATCCATTTCTCTCCTCCCTCCCCCTCCTAACACATCTACAACCAAGAAAACTCATCCATACACTCAGGCGGCCTCCTCAATTCTATTACGGCAGAACAGACGCGGCAGATTTCCCCAAACACCCCTCGTACCGATCAGGTGTCGGTCAGAGGCACACTGCTCTCCACTTCTCTCTCCCCTTTCCCCTAAATGGGCAGCCGCGATGAAAGCTTAAGTCGATTACTGACCATTAAGTTTGATCGAGGCCTATAACAACGCTGACTCTAGAGGGCTAAGCAGGACTGAGAGCCAATTTATGGGCAAGCTCAGTGGAGGTCGCTCTCACAAGACTCGCAGGGCGCAGTTAACCAAATAATTCTTTAGGAAGAAAATTTTCGCACTTCCTGGTGTTGCAAGGATTAGGTATATTATTGCATGTACTGTGCAAAAATCCAATGGCGTGCGTTGAATATGCATTAAAACCAGGGCTGCGGAATAAGAGGGAAAATGACCGACTCCTACTTTTTTGCCCCAAAATCACTCCAATTGAGACTCCACAAGTACTGGCAGGGCTGCGGATTTTGAGGTAAAAGGATCGACTACGACTCCGACTCTTGGAATTTTAAACCCCCGACTCTGACTTCGACTCTTTTGCCCCAAAATGAGTCCGACTCCGACCCCGAAGCCCTGATTAAAATTACTCATGCAGTAATCATCTACATCTACATTATCTGTAATTTTAGAAATTACAGGGTGCGAATTGGGAAATGCATCTATGCCAATAAGTCAGAACTACATACGTTTAATTTTGTACCTGATATTAATTATATGCTTTGAGAATTTTATTCAGAATGAGATATTGTTTTTATCAACTTTTTTGCATACCTTGCACACTTCTTGCAACCCGATACCTGTGCCCCTTCCCGCATTAAATATTAAGGATCGTTTAGGGTCGTCTTCATTAATCCTTTTCGCTTCATAACAGGATTATCTTCTAAAGGTTTAAAAAAGTTTTATTGACTCATAATCTTTTTTTGCCATATATTTTTCCCAATGTGTACTAAAAATCTCTCTCTCTTTTGCGTGTGTATGCGCACGCACGTGATAAAGTTGTACAGAGGAACCTCGTTTATCCGGCCCTCGGTTACTCGGACCTCCGATTATCCGGAGCAAATTTTGTCGAATTAAAAAAATGCGCATTAAGCAATAACGTAACTTATAGGACGCTGAACATTCTCTTTTATTTTATTTAAATGTACAGCTCTTGCAGAGATAGTAAAATAAATTATGGTATTCTAACAAACACCACTGCAGATGAACGATGAATAATAATGATAAAGTGTTTCAATGATAGCCCTTTATTCAAACACTAGTGGTATCTGCACGGCTTTGCCCGTAATAGAAAATTAAAAGGTCTTTTGGTTCGCTTGTATATTTGCAAATAATGTATGGTGAATTTTCTCGCCAATTGGCTTGTGCCCATGTTACGGTTCCACGTTACGATAATTTCGTAATTTACTCGTCCATCTTATGATAATTTTGTTCCTAAAATTGGAATAGAAAAAGAACCACATTGAATTTTCAAAAAATCGCTTCAAGGCGCACACCCCCATGCTACAAACTAACTTTGTACCAAATTTCATGAAAATCGGCCGAACGGTCTAGGCGCTATGCGCGTCACAGAGATCCTGACAGACAGACAGAGAGCCGGACAGAGAGAGATCCTGACACACAGAGAGACTTTCAGCTTTATTATTAGTAAAGATAAAGAATACACATGCATGAACCACAGATTTTTTTTTTTTTTAATTTGCACACTATGCTGTTTTGTTAGAAAATATGTTTTTTTTTAAATTTTTTTGCTTATATTTAAACCAGCTTATTTAAGAATTTGCTTTGCTTGTTACCCATACTACCCGGACACTCCAGATTTTCTATCATCCAGATTGCCTTTGGTCTCAGTTAATCCGAATATACGAGGTTCTACTGTCTAATGTACATTTTTGTGCTGCAAAGAACGCTTGTTTTGATATAGAAACAACGGCTGCTTTAACACAGTAGCTCTTCTCCGAGTTAACCAAACGATAAAATTGTTATACGATCATCAAGGTAGAATTTTGAAGTCGATACTATCTTTTAAGAACAATGTCCTTGAAAAATAATAAAGATAATTGTACAGTCAATACCATCCTTTGAGAACAATGTCCTTGAAGAATAATAAAGATAATTGTGTAGTCGATACTATCCTTTAAGAACACTGTCCTTGAAAAATAATAAAGATAATTTTATAGTCGATACTATCTTAGAATGCCCTTGAAAAATAATAAACAACTTGATTTCATAGTAAGAATTACCTACACAAACTGAGAGCTGATCTTACATTTCTCACTCAATACCCAACAGATTTTAGTACTCGTAGTACAGTAATTAAACCAGATTTTGTTAATTTTTACAATATCTATCTCATCCTTATACAAAAACATGCCTTTATTTTATATTTTTTTTAGTATGCGTAGGATGTAAAACACTGCATTAAGAAAAGAGGCCTCCGCAAATAAGAACCACTCTAGTGAAAATAAATACCCTAACACCATCCCCCATTATCTCAACACCGATCAAACATCCCCAAAAATCACTAAAATCCAATCATTGATAAGTGATCACAGGCTCTCGCACGCATCTGTCCTGTGCTTTCCGAAATACAAATCCGATTATGACAGTAGCGTTACAGACTAGGGTACTTCCATACGAATACGTATTCTCCCTAACGCTCTTTTGTAAGCCAGTTAGGATGAGGAAGAGTAACACACTGTGGTAACAAGCATAGAGGAGGCAGAAACTATGGAAAGATAGTCATCAGTGACTGTTTCGCCGGCGACATAAGGCAGACGTTGTTGAAGCTGGAAAAAGGATTTTGCTATAGCGAAATCCCTGTAGTATACCTAATCCTTTTCAAAGGATTTGAAATGTTTACTATAGTATGTAATGGATGTTCAATAAAGAAAACTTTTACGTAACGATTTTCGATACTGCCACTAATTATCCATGGTATTAGTCTCAAAGCAATTCAAGCAAAATTTTATTATGCATAAATTAAAGACATTAATGCCAAAAAACACCAAATATATTGTTATCAATAACCATCAGAACAAGAAAACATCTCAATTTCGTTTTGGCATTAATGCCGAAAAACACCAAATATATTGTTATTAATAGCCATCAGAACAAGAAAACATCTCAATTTCGTTTTGGCATTAATGCCGAAAAACACCAAATATATTTTTATCAATAACCATCAGAATAAGAAAACATCTCAATTTCGTTTTGGCATTAATGTTTTTGAAGTAACTTTTAATAGTTCCTTTTGATTTAATTTTTGAAAGAAAAAATAGGTAGCATGATTTTGATGAAAGGTATGTTAAAGACAGGTGTTTGTTTAAAAACTGTATCCTGCCCTAATACTGTTTATGTTTACAGAGTTACTGGATGTTTTCAAGTATGCTTGAGTTCTTTTCAAAAGTTCTTTTATTAAGTCAAAAGAATTCATTGGATCTTAAAAATAGGCCTCATCAAAGTTATACCACTTTCATCAAAAATGGTTTTTGGGATAATAATCGATATATATGTTGCTGAAAAATTGATTTTCTATTTTTTAAAACTAACGTCACACATGCATTTTTTTACGTAACGTCATATTTATAGCTTAAGTACTCGATAAGGTCCTTTAATTTCCAACTCCTCCCAATACAAACGAGTATTTTCACTGCTCGCGTATGCTTTCTTGCATTGAATTCCCACAATTTGTTCATTCTAAGCAAAAAAAATCGATCGCCCACACATTGACGATTAGTAAAATATTGAATACTACATCTGAATACACTAAAGTTTCTCTTAGCTTTACGATAAGACTTAACGTAATGAGCTATTCTTGTTGCCTAAGGGCTATAACCATAACAAACTTGTACTGAGTGTTTCACAAAAAGGTTCACAGTGTGATGTCGACATTACACTCGCAATTAAAGTCCCCCTGCACTCGTCAATGAGCCATTCCAACCCACCAATCCACATATGCACGCGTAGCAAGCTTTCGCGTTTCTCACTTTATTAATGGTTATATGTGTGACGTCATTGGTGTTGGTCCACAGTGATTTTCAGGATTGTGGGGAGGAATTAGAGAGCGATGAATGCTTACGGGTATACACGTATTGCAATAAATCTGGCTGCAATGGTTCCATTGTTAAATGAGTCCTGTGGTTAGTATATTATCATCTTGAATCCAGATGTTTATAATTAGAGACGTTGTACATTTGTTATATTTTAAACTAATGGTGCGAATTTAAAATTAATCAAAAAAATATAAAAAATTAATAGTAAATTGAAAAAAAAAAAAAACATTTAGTCAGGTCATCTTCATTGTGGAAACTTAATAGAATATTTCAGGCCACCAGAATGGAAGATAGAATTCCACTAACCACTAGTTGTCGTTTCTTCAATTTTACGTCGAAAGATTTATTCTGTTGATACGTCCTCTTGTCTTTTGACCTTTCTCGTCACTTCTGCAAAGAGTAACGATTAATTTTTCAGAAATTAGTGGTCTAAAATAATTCCTCAAATTCTGCTTTGAAAGGTTATGGAGTTATTGGCTATTAATTTTTCATGCTGGTAAAACGAATATCGAACAGTAGAGGAAGTTATAGAGAATTCATTCTAATTGCAACCAGGAAACTTTCAGGAGAAAATAAAAATTGAAGAACTTAAACTCCTTAAAAATTTAACGTATGAAATGTTAATGGTATTCTCATATACTAACCGTAATTTCTGTAAAATATTACGGCATTTATTCTTCTGAGGGTTTCATGAACTATCATTGTCTAGTGCTATGAACTTTCCTACAAAGTTTCAAAAATATATAAAAACTAGAAAATCTCCCGTCAAGGTATGACGGGTGAAAATTGCTTCTACATTTGAAAAAGCAATTGCTTGTTTGGTGATATTTTGATAGTTAAAATTTTTACCCTAACTCCAGTGGATTAAACCTAAACTTCAGTTGATAGCATTCATTGTTGACCACTTTTTCGTTTCTTCATTCTCCTAAAATAGGCCAGTGGTTGGGGAGTGAAAAAAGGTCGAATACGGAAGTAATTGGTGGAAAGCTGGAAATTGTTTTAATTTATGCCGTATGGGTCTGTAATGACCATACTAAGTTTTCCCCTTTCTACTAAGTGAGCTTTCGCCTCAGCGTCCAAATTAGTGCCAAAAAACACCTGTTTTTTCATTAGTGTTACAATATCTCAAAAATGGCTCTTAAAACGACCAAAAATACATGCAGTTTTCTTGTAGAGCACAAAATACTGAACAAAATGAGTACCTACAACCTCCATTTTTGTTACATATTAAGCTCACAACTCTATTTCAAAAATTGGCTTAAATTACTAATTAAGCGCTTAAAGCCAGAACGCACCTCGTTCCTACGCTCCCTAACGTAAAAAAATGGCAGGAAAACTTTATTATGTTCATTATTGTAATAGAAATATATCGTAGGTGGAATAAAGGTACGAATGAGAAGGAAGGAAGTTGAAAGTAAGGAGGGAGGGGGGGGAAACGCGTATCCAGGTTAATTATGCTAACCCCTTCCCACTCCCACCGGCTCTCCCTTTCTCCACTGAAATACCTTCGTTCCCTCCCTTCCGTCCACTCACCCCTTTCTTAGAGGCCGAATAAACCTTTTTATGCTGATATTTCTCCCATTTGCTAAAAATTCCGGAGGGTGGTTTCTTAAAATCGAAGTTTTAATGCATTTACAATGGGAAACTATTATACAATATATTTAAAAAAACAGCTTTTATGGCTAAGAAGTTGTTTAATTATATCACCCTCTCAATAATTAACGATTCGTTTTGACACAATAACCATTTAAAAAGAACTAAAAAAGCGGGGGACGACATATTTACCGTTAAGTTTGTTATAATCTTTTATAAATTCTTCGTGGATTTTCCTCGAAATCATTTAAAACCTATCATTCAGATACAGTAATGTTCTTTTTTTTTTTTAATGTACATAATAGCCAGAATATTTAACTCAGAATATTTAACTGTTCTTGCGAAATAATTTAGCAAGAAGGAATTGAAAATTCTTAATATTGAAAATGAAAGTTCATTGTTGCCTGCTTACATGCTATATCATTTTGAAAAATCCTCATAAGTTTGCTGTGTGATACAATAACTGAAATAAATTTAATCAAATTTCATGCATCTGAAATCAAAAACTGAAGATACGATCTAGTTTATTCTTAAAACGATGTTTGCAATTTGCAATTATGAAATAAAACTCTAGTAAACTTTCCAGCTGCAATATGCAATCGAAAATCTTATCCTGAATAATTGGTAACAGATCCTAAATTATCGACGAACTTGACTGCAAGCGTTGAGATGACAGAAAATTTGGTGTGCCAGGCTTGTAGAGTGAATTAAGATTTTTTCTTAGAAATGGTAACATTGAGGGGAATTAGCGACTTCCGGTTATACATTTATTTTTTAGCTTGAGGCAAGGACGAAACATCTCATATAGAACACAGGCTTATACACAGGTAGGAATTGCTTTTTAATAACTCATAGAGTGTTCATCTGCAGTTCATCAAGAATCACAAAACAGATATAACACCTGGTTTCCCTAAAAATGATTTTTGCAGCGTTGGAAGTGCTTAGTGACCATAATGTCCTTTGCGTTTTGTACAGACCATTCTTGCTCTCTTATGGCAGTAATGGTGTGTGTCAGAAGCTGTTCTGTTGAAATCTATCCCATTCGAACAAAATTAAATACCGTTACTTAAAATTTATTTTAAAAAAATGAATGTGTCGAAGTTCTGGGGAGGAATTTAACCCAGGACCCCCTCCCCCCCTCCCCTCCTCCGTGGATATGCCACTGAGTTGCTGTATTGATTTCGAAGTCAAGTAGGGATGGAAGTTTTAGTTCCTTTCGAGGAACTAGTTCGTTTAGTTCATCTCAACCTTGTGAACTAGTTCAATGAATTAGTTCAAATGAACTATTCAGAGCTTTTTGGCGGGAAAATATAGTCACATGTTGCCAGATAGGTAGTTCTCCCTTTTTAAAGGCCGGGGGGGGGGGATAAATTTTGCAATTTGCCGGGCTGTGGAAATTTGGGCTGATTGAATTTTCGCATATTTATGTATATTTTTTGGCGAATTTCCGCGTATTTATTCATATTTTTCGGTTTAATTATCAAAACTAATATTTTTTAACAATCAGGGGTTCCAACCTGGGGGAGAGGGGGGGTCATGGCACAGGCTGCGCCATTGAAATTTTTAGGAAGAGGGGTAGTAGGGGTATTTTTTCTTTTTTTCGGGGGAAGCTCCTGCTTTGGGGGGATTTGTGATTTTTAGAGGGTTGCGCCTTTGCTCAGAGGGGGGGGGACCCCTTGAGCAATACATTAGTGCATATATACATCTTTACAATTATTTTTAACTCATTTTCTTTTACCATTAAGTATTTATGTTGATTTTTAATTTTTTGCGTCACACTTCATGTTCTGTGTTAAAGTTTCGTCATTTTAGAGATTCGTTGGTCTTGTTACCAAAATTAATGTTTCAGAGTTATTCATTTTTGTTTTCATCCTCACATTTACTGTCAAGAGCATTTTTTAATTCTCAATCGATAGCGTACACAGACTTAGCCCCCCCCCTTCCCCCCCGCTTATAGAATAGAAAAGTGTGCAGAAGTTAAAATCAAATAATAATAATAATAAATTTTAACATAGTATTATTTCAGAACGTGCGGCCTCCTACCTCTTGCCCTCCCCCCCCCCCTCGCGCCCAGGATTTTTATTCAACTACTCAAGTTATTCTCCCCCCCCCTCCCTTCATTTCGCCACTAATTCGCTAAGAATATTTACTGGTTCTGCTCTGCCAACAATTCATGGCGACAGATGTATTAACTGAGATGTTTTACTGTATTGGTTTTTAATTCAATGTATTTTATGATATGATTGTGTTCCTTTTTCATTTTCTTTTCTAATAACTTAACTAATATTTTAAACTCTCTTAACTTAACTTTTGAATATTTTAAACTCTCAAATATTTTGTTGAAATATTTTGCCTTGAAAGCGACTGTAGGAATTCGGGAGTACAAACTGACGCCCTCTTGCCTCAGGCAGCAACTTTTTAAGGGCACCCTCATTTGTGTTTTTCTCGTTGAAACTCCTTATAAAAACTCAAAAAAAAAAAAAAAAAAAATTTAGACAAGGCGCCAGTTTCAAAAGATATTGTTACAAATTCTGTAAATTGTAATTATTGTAGGAACGTAACCTGTAAATAGTTTCCCGTAATGAATATACAACCCCTTTTTCATTCGGCTAAAGTATACGACCCCTATTTTCTTTCTTTTCTTTGATAACGGTCAACGCATTCCGAGAAGCGTGTGGAATATTTGAGAAAATTCTTTTCGGTGTATTTAAGCCGTTAGCGATGGATAAACAGTGAGTTTCGATTCAGATTTCGAACTGAGTGTGTGTATTAGCTCTGTTTATAGCGAGGCATTTCGCTGTGTTGTTTTCGTATTTGGAAGTAAATACGTGTGTAAACGTTGAGTTTACGGTGTTGCGTGATAATTGCTTAATTGCTGATGAATAATTTTGCAGTTGTTGACGATCTTTCCTGTACATAGTGTAAATAAATTTCCTATGCTTTTATCAAGAACTGTGTCTTCATTTCAAGAAAGTGGAAGTCGCACCGAATCCGTAACAATTTGGCGCCCAACGTGGGGCTACTTCAGGACTTTCTTGCAGTAAGTGTGACTTTGGACATTTTTTTTTCATAAAGACTTTTTAAATTTGGACTCTATTTTTATGGTGATTACTCGCGCAATGGATGAACAATTAAAACAACTGCTTGATGCAATCAACTCTGTGAAGAGTGATATGGCGGCTAATCAAGAACAATTAAAAAATGATATGGCGGCTAATCAAGAACAATTAAAAAATGATATGGCGGCTAATCAAGAACAATTAAAAAATGATATGGCGGCTAATCAAGAACAATGGAAAAGTGATTTAATGGTGCTGAAAAAGGATTTAGCTTCTAACCAAGAGGAAATTAAAAACGACCTTACTTCGGTAAAGACTGTGATGGAAAATAAATTTAATGAGATAGAGCATCGAGTTGATGCTGTTGATGAAAAATTTGAAACAGTAGAAAACCGTATCGCAACAGTTGAGAATCATGTGGATGAGAAAATTAAAGACATGGAAAGGAGATTGGCGACCGCGGAAAGCAGCTCTGTACAGTTTTGCGCTCCCACATCTGTTGCTCGACCGTCCATTAAACTGGCCACATTTGATGGGAAAAGTTCGTGGCAGGTGTACAAAACCCAATTCGTGATAGTGGCGGAAGCGAACGGATGGGACTCTGCTACCAAGGCCTGCCATCTTGCAACATCCCTGAGAGGTGACGCAGCGGACATTCTTCAGACCCTTCCGGACAGCCAGCGCCTGGATTTCGCCGCCCTCACATCTGCGTTGGAGCTTCGCTTCGGTGAGAAGTGCCAGAAAGATTTCAGCCGACTCCAGTTGAAGTCCCGTTTCCAGAAAACCGGGGAAACCCTGCAAGAGCTAGCGGCGGACATCGAGAGACTGTCTCATCTTGCTTTTTACGACTGCCCTGCGGATGTTCGAGACAACCTGGCACTCAACTACTACATCGACGGGGTTCGAGATCCGGAAATTCAGAAAGCTCTACGGATGGCGGATGTCAAAGACCTGAATTCTGCCGTTGTGTATGCGATGAGATACGAGGCCGCCCAAGAAGCAACCCGTGTGGATCGCCATCTAATCCGGACTCAGAAAGCTGATGAGTCTGATTCCAGGTCGTTCCACCTCGCTGAACTTGAGAGACAACTCGGTGACTTGACAAGACATTTGAGCAGCATAACAGCCCAAAAGAAACGAGAGCAGAAGTGCTGGAAATGCGGTAGTGAAGGACACCTGCGAAGGAGTTGTCCGGCTCGCCAAGCTACGCGAGGGAAGGAAATCACCACCACTAGAGCTCTGCAGATTTCCTCTTCTAGTAGTGGCAGTGATGGACTTTTCATTCACGCACATGTAAATGGGAACCCCTGCAGACTGATTGTTGACACTGGAGCCAATGTGACAATCATTAGGACAGATGTGGCTCGCGAATTTGGATTGAAACTGCTGTGGACATCGCCACGCGTAAGTCTCCAGACTGTGACAGGTGACAAAATTGAGATTGACGGTAAAGTGGACTTGGAAATAGTGTTTGGGAATGCCACCTACCATCATACGGCATTCGTCGCTAATATCACGGACCCCTTCATTCTCGGATTGGACTTTTTGAAGAAATATGACTTCACTCTCGACTTCAAGACTAATGAGCTGCACTCGATGAGAGAAGACATAGCCGTTTTCCCTGCAGAAAGTGATGTAAAATCCGCTCATCAAATAATAGCCCAAACAGATTTATCGATTCCCTCAAGGTCAGAATCATTAATACCTGGCTCCCTTGAAGAAAGCAATAGTTTTCGATTTGGACTCATTGAATACCCTAACCTAAGCAATAGCCTAAAAGGAGTACTGGTAGCATCTACGCTTGTGGACCTTTCTAAGGATGTAATTCCTGTGAGAGTCGCCAACGTGAGTGAAAGGCCAAGGAATATCCGAAAAGGTGAAGTGTTGGCAACTTGTACTCCAGTAAACTGCATCATTAGAAGAATCAATTCCCCTGAGACTGTGTCTTCTGAGTCCTTGACGTCGAAGTTAATTGGAAGTGCGCCATTATCGAAAGATCAAAGAACTGCTGCGGAACAATTGGTGGACGACTTCAAGCATCTGTTTTCATCTACATCGGAGGATGTTGGCCGTACGAATTTAACGCAGCATAGGATTTACACTGGAGAACACCCCCCTATTAAACAGCATCCAAGACGACTACCGTTCGCTAAGAAGGAAGAGGTTGAAACTCTCCTGAAAGAGATGAAGGAGAATGATGTAATCGAACCGTCATCCAGTCCTTGGGCCTCTCCCATCGTCTTGGTCCGAAAGAAAGATGGCTCCACCAGATTTTGTGTCGATTACCGACGACTGAATGAAATCACCAAGAAAGACAGTTACCCTCTTCCACGGATAGACGATACCTTGGACACTCTTTCCGGACACAAGTGGTTTTCGACCCTGGACTTGAAGAGCGGCTACTGGCAGATTGAGATACACCCTGAGGACCGAGAGAAGACAGCGTTTACAACTGGACAAGGCTTATGGCAGTTTAAAGTGATGCCCTTCGGCCTCTGCAATGCACCAGCTACGTTCGAGCGTCTTATGGAGACAGTGTTAAGAGGACTCTCTTACGAATCCTGTCTGGTCTACTTAGACGATATCATCATCGTGGGACGCAGCTTCGAAGAACATCTGGCAAATCTTAGGAAGGTGCTGCAAAAGCTTAAGGAAGCCAATCTGAAGTTAAGTCCGTCCAAATGTAATTTGTTCCGCCGGGAAGTGAACTATCTTGGTCACATCATCTCTTCTGAGGGTGTGCAAACCGATCCAGAGAAGGTATCTGCGGTCAAGAGTTGGAGTCGTCCCGAAAACATCCATCAGCTGCGAAGTTTCCTGGGGCTCTGCACGTACTACAGGAAGTTTGTAAAGGGTTTTTCCAACATTGCACGACCTTTGCATAAGCTGACGGAGAGCAAGCAAAAGTTCGAATGGTCCAAAGAATGCGAAGATGCATTTCTACGACTGAAGGAGGCTTTAACATCAACGCCTATCCTCGCCTATCCTCAGCCTGAAACATCCTTCATCCTGGACACTGATGCGAGCAACGAGGGCATCGGAGCTGTTTTATCCCAAGAAATTGACGGAAATGAACATGTCATCGCTGGATACTGGAGCAAATGCTTATCCAAGTCGGAGCGAAATTACTGCGTCACCAGAAAGGAGTTACTGGCCATAGTGAAAGCTGTAGAACACTTCCATCATTACCTCTACGGCCGAAAATTTCTGCTTCGGACAGATCATGCCTCATTAACTTGGCTTTTGAACTTCAAAAATCCGGAAGGCCAGATAGCCAGATGGATACAGCGGCTCCAGGAATATGACATGGAGATCAAGCATCGAAAAGGGTTATCTCACGGTAATGCCGACGCTTTATCAAGGAGACCCTGTCCTGAGAACTGCCACTATTGTTCCCGAATCGAGAAACAGTATGGAACGACTAGCCCTACCGCCTATCAGGTGACAGTGACTCCAATATCATCAGAACCTGATCCATGGAGTGACGACCAAGTTCGAAAAGATCAACTTGAAGACCCCGACATTAAACCAATTTTAGAGTTCATGGAAAGTGACAGTCGACGACCTAGCTGGCAGGACGTTTCCATCTTCAGTCCTGCAACAAAAAGATACTGGGCTTTATGGAACTCACTCCATTTACGGAACGGCGTGCTACACCGGAAATGGGAATCTGACGACGGCAAAACATCTAGGTGGCAGTTACTACTTCCCCGATCAAGGATTTCAGATGTTCTGAAAGAAATACATAGTAGTGCGACTGGAGGACATTTTGGTGTCTTGAAAACCCTCAATAAAATTCGGGAGCGCTTCTTCTGGAGCAAGGCGAAGGATGACGTGGAGAAGTGGTGCCATTCTTGTGACGCCTGTGCTGCTCGTAAAGGACCGAAGAAGAGAAGCAGAGGGAAGCTACATCTGTACAACGTTGGAGCTCCTTTCGAACGAATTGGGATCGACATCCTGGGTCCTCTACCAAGAACTGCTGATGGGAACAAATACATTCTTGTTTCCATCGACTACTTCACCAAATGGCCGGAAGCATATCCCATTCCAGATCAAGAGGCTACCACCGTAGCAGAGACTCTAGTCCAACATTGGATCTCGAGATATGGAACACCTTTGCAGATTCATTCCGATCAAGGGAGGAATTTCATCTCTGCTGTGTTTAAGGGCCTATGTCAAATTCTCGGAATTGAGAAAACTAGGACAACACCACTACACCCACAATCGGACGGCATGGTGGAGAGATTTAACCGCACAATCCTGAACAATCTCTCACTTATGGTCTCCAGAAATCAACAGGATTGGGACAAGAAGCTGCCTTTGTTCCTGCTGGCCTACCGCAGTGCTGTCCACGAGACTACCGGATATGCCCCATCTCAGATGCTCTTCGGACGAGAACTTCGGCTACCTTGTGATCTCGTCTTCGGTCGTCCTCCGGATGCGCCTTCATCGCCTGAGGAGTACATCCAGGATCTCCAGGCCCGGTTGGAAGACGTTCATAACTTCGCACGAGAGCGAATCAACATCGCGGCGGAGAAGATGAAGACCCGATACGACACAAGGTCTACTGGACATGAATTCAACGAAGGCGACAAGGTTTGGTTATGGAATCCCATCCGACGGAAAGGTCTTTCACCCAAATTGCAGTCGCATTGGGATGGACCCTACAAAGTCGTTAACCGACTAAATGACGTCGTAGTGAGGATCCAAAAATCACCTAATGCAAAACCTAGGGTTGTACATTATGATCGGTTAGCCCCATACTATGGCCATAGTTCATGAGTATTACGTAAACAACCATGGTTGATAACATAAAAGTTGTAGATAATTTTTGCTTTTAATGTTTAGTAATATTTCTTGTTATTATTGTGTTTTCTGTATCTGTTAGTTATTAATTAATGTGTATATTTGTAAACTTGTGATAGAAGTTTGGCACCCTTTCTGGGGATTGTACTGCCCGGGACGTGCAGTCCTTAGGAAGGGGGCAATGTTACAAATTCTGTAAATTGTAATTATTGTAGGAACGTAACCTGTAAATAGTTTCCCGTAATGAATATACAACCCCTTTTTCATTCGGCTAAAGTATACGACCCCTATTTTCTTTCTTTAAATTTATTTTCTACAGCATTGAATCGGCTTTCAACGCATTCCGAGAAGCGTGTGGAATATTTGAGAAAATTCTTTTCGGTGTATTTAAGCCGTTAGCGATGGATAAACAGTGAGTTTCGATTCAGATTTCGAACTGAGTGTGTGTATTAGCTCTGTTTATAGCGAGGCATTTCGCTGTGTTGTTTTCGTATTTGGAAGTAAATACGTGTGTAAACGTTGAGTTTACGGTGTTGCGTGATAATTGCTTAATTGCTGATGAATAATTTTGCAGTTGTTGACGATCTTTCCTGTACATAGTGTAAATAAATTTCCTATGCTTTTATCAAGAACTGTGTCTTCATTTCAAGAAAGTGGAAGTCGCACCGAATCCGTAACAATATACAACGATGACTAGGAAAGATTGTAGAGCCAGCACTGAAAAGTGATAATTTACTTAACACAACCAAAACGATATACTACATGTTAAAAAAAAAAAAAATAAATAAAAACTTACGGAGATTAATTCAAAAACTATAAAAAAAAAAACTTAAGGGGTCAACAAACTTGACTAGTTGCGAAGTTTTCAAAACACATTGAGCAAATGATATTGTACTCATTTTATGAAATATTGTATTTTTATTGTATTTGAAAACAATGATTTTTACGTTGTTGCGGACGTAACACGTACAAGTCAATATTTGTATACTACACTAATTGTTTTTAGAAAGTTGATGCTTCGTTTATGATACATATAAGGGTTCCTTTTATTGGAATATACCACAATAAAATGCCTAAAAATTCCAGGGGGAAACTGCAAATTTATGCGCAAAAATCTCACACCCGTGCAAATGGATTGAGACATAAAATAATAGTTTAAAAAACTAAAAAAAACACGCTTTCGTAGCAAAATGAACTAAAAAGTGAAAAATAATCTTTGGATGATAGTAGTTGACCAATCAATTAATTTTAATGTAATACAAAACAGCGCGGGGGGGGGGGGGCTTCTTATCAGTTGTCTTGAATTTCCTCCATTTGTTGTCCAAGTAAAAATGTAAATAGATAGCACCCCACGCTCTTTTGTATTACATTAAAATTAATTGATTGGTCAATTACTATCATCCAAAGATTATTTTTCACTTTTTAGTTCATTTTGCTACGAAAGCGTGTTTTTTTAGTTTTTAAAACTATTATTTTATTTTTCTGTTTTTTAGTCTTATGTTGGAGAATTATCAGGCGAAGAAACTATTTATAAAACGAGTGCGAGGTAATATCTTAAAGTTAACATAAGGGCACCCCGATGGGAAGCTACTGTAAGTCATTGATGTATGTTTGCGGAAATCATATTTATACTTAAAAATTTGAGATGCATTTAAATAAAAGTTTTGTTCATCAATGATCTGATCAGCAATGAATTTCCAATTGAAGGCTTACCTAAATTTTGGCATGAAATTAGTTAAAAACAATTATATTTCATGTTCTAATTACCTTGGAACATTGGAACAAATTTTGTCTGATGCAGAAAAAATAAAGGTTTTTGTAGGTATTTTAAAATAATTTTTGCGAGCATTTTTTAATGTATTTTTTTAAATTTTTCCTTTTTCACATTGTTGGATTTATGCCAAAATATTGATTAAAACTGGAGGAAACTAACAATTAAAAGAGTTAATTAATTAATTTAATTATAGAATATTGCATTGTCATCGGGTGTGAGGTCGCGTGCCAAATTTCAAAAGAATCCGATCGCAGGAAGTGGGCGAAATTTGAGCTGCAAGATTCCGTTACAAGATACATACATACATACATACATACAGGTGAAGCTAATAAAAGCGTGTTAAAAATATGAGTTTTAAGAAAGGCAGAACATTTTTATTAGAAAGCACAAAAAAGTCGTTCCTAATTTCTTTTGCACTGTCGAAAGTGGAAAAAAAATTCTTTACAAAGCCTTTTTCTTTTCATTTTAAAGTCCATTTGTGCAATGGAAATAATTTGAAGTTTAAATTAAAAAACAAAATAATAATCTGTCAATTTAATTCTGAAATAAGCGCACCCAATGCATGTGACGAGGCGCACATACTCCGCCTATTTCACTAATCACGCCACATCCATCGTGCATAGCGATTGAATTGAAAGGAAAGTCAAGAATATTCCCGAACTTTCCCCCACCCGCCTCTGCTAAACAATAGCTCCATTGAATCTTGAATGACTGAACGAAAAGCAGATGCACTGCGAGAGACACGCAGGAAAACTGGTCGAACTAGATGCAATACTGAACTAAACAGTCAGTTTTTAGTTCAGGGAACTAGATTTCTAGTTCAGTGAACTAGATGAGGAAAAGAACTACTGATGAACTAGATGCCAAATCGAACTAAAGAAATCGAACTAAGAACTAAACGAACGAACTAGTTGCCAAATCGAACGAGAGAAAGAGAACTAAACGAAATCGAACTAAGAACTAAACGAACTAAGAACTAAACGAACTAAGAACTAAACGAACTAGTGAACTAGATTGTTTTCTACTGAACTAAAAGCTGAACTAGTTCGATTGAAAGACCCGTTCACTGTGACCGGGTCCGAACTAAACGTTCCATCCCTAAAGTCAAGTTAACTCTGTGCTTGCGTGAGTGAACTTTTTGAGAGGAACACGGCTGACTTGTGCGTGATTTGCGATAAATCATACACTGAAGGTGATGTGATTGAAGTCAAAGAACGTGGTATTCAAAAATTTGTTGAAAGCAGCCATAGAAGAAGAGACGGAAAGCATATCAAATTCAAAGAGCTTACAATGGTGCAAGTGCATATAAAATGCCAAAAATCCTACACCAATATGCTACAGCTGCAGAGGGCACGCATGCACCAACTCTCCGGAGGATGATGACGGCACTTCAAACTCAACTAACTTAGAAGCGGAAATTGATATACTGGAGGACAATTTAGAAGAAGTTGACTCATTGGAGGAGCGATATGATCATTTGCAAAATAATGAAAGTGGCAATGACCAAACTGACACTGACATTTGCAACACACTTTCAGCGTCAAGAAAAAAAAAATAAGTTCATTTAACTGTTTATTTTATGTGTAACAAAATTGTTTATGTTAAATTTCATTAAGCTAGAAAATTATTGTTGTTTTTATCACAATTCCACACAATGTGAAACTTTCACATGTTGTCAAATGTTTTAGCGATGCTCAACGTATCATTTTAGGTGACCCATATGTATATATTGCATTTTACTTTTAATATCTAATGTCTTTCTTTATTTAACATAAGAAAATAAGAGCTGTTTTGAAATCTGGAATGTTGCCCTTTGTACCTCACGTTTTCGTAATTAAATATATTTTCTACAATTACGTGTCTAGTACCTTTTTAATTACTCTTATCTGTGTGTTAATTTGATCAATATTTCATTTTGCACTACTAGAATGCAAAAATTGAGTGTTCATTGAAATAAGTCTGACTGTTTATTTATCGTCAATAGTTAGATAAAAAGAAGATTACTTTTTATGAGTGATATATGAATACTGTTTCGAATATAATTTCATCATACATACTCTGAGAAGCGAATTTTGCATTTCTGAACTTATTTTCTTTTATACTATTTTTAATTTCTTAGAAGAATTACTTTTAAGAATTACTTAGATATAAAAGCTGTGTTGTTAAATATATTGTATAATAGTTTCCCATTGGAAATGCATTAAAATTTCGATTGTAAGAAACCACCCTCCGGAATTTTTAGCGAATGGGAGAAATTTCAGCATAAAAAGGTTTATTCGGCCTCTAAGAAAGGGGTGAGTGGACGGAAGGGAGGGAACGAAGGTATTTCAGTGGAGAAAGGGAGAGCCGGTGGGAGTGGGAAGGGGTTAGCATAATTAACCTGGATACGCGTTTCCCCCCTCCCTCCTTACTTTCAACTTCCTTCCTTCTCATTCATACTTTTATTCCACCTACGATATATTTCTATTACAATAATGAACATAATAAAGTTTTCCTGCCATTTTTTTACGTTAGGGAGCGTTGGAACGAGGTGCGTTCTGGCTTTAAGCGCTTAATTAGTAATTTAAGCCAATTTTTGAAATAGAGTTGTGAGCTTAATATTTAACAAAAATGCAGGTTGTAGGTACTCATTTTGTTCAGTATTTTGTGCTCTACAAGAAACCTGCATGTATTTTTGGTCGTTTTAAGAGCCATTTTTGAGATATTGTAACACTAATGAAAAAACAGGTGTTTTTTGGCACTAATTTGGACGCTGTGGCGAAAGCTCACTTAGTAGAAGGGGGAAAACTTAGTATGGTCATTACAGACCCATATGGCATAAATTAAAACAATTTCCAGCTTTCCACCAATTACTTCCGTATTCAACTACCCAACCACTGGGCTAAAATGACAGTCTTACCAGTAAAACATTTAAGTTACCGGATCCAGTTCAGCCTTGTCAAAATAAAGCATTTCCCTGCATGTCAAACATTACTAAAAAATATTACAAAGTTACTATACTATGGCGCGAGCTTCATTTTTGATAAAGTCAGAGCTTTACTCGATCAATGTTTTCGCTATTATAGGTATGAGGATGATTTGGCAAAATAAAGAATTTGCTGGTGTTAATTCTACACACCCTGAAAAATGCTCACAAACAATCTCAGATTTGGAGGACATTAAATAATTAGCTGTGGTTACTATCTGACTTTTTTTGCTGTTCAGAGTGCTGAATTATAAATCAAAAGATCGTAACATTTGAAAAAATGTAGATAAGATTATCATTTATCCTCAAGTGCTAAACTAATGATGAAATGATCAGTACAGCATGTAAAACATTATTTTATTTCTCTGCCTATATTATTTAATTTTAATTTCTCTACGCAAGTATAATCCATCGAGTTCCAGTTTCTTTCCCAGTTTACACCGAACATTCGAGCCGAGAAATTGAAAGTCGTCATTTAATTGATGGTCTGGGCCACTGGGGCTATCGAGATAAGGGGTGGAGTGTGCGGCGCCCCGTGGCGCACGCGCATCGGGGGGTGGGCGCGTGGCAAGGAGTGTAATGCGCAAGGGGGTGGGAGTGAATTAGGGGGACGGCTTGGCATCTGGTTGAAGTGTAATCTCAATGAAAACACGGAAGCTTGGATTGAGCAATTTCGGATATGTAGTAGAAAATGTTGAAATGTAGGAGCTTGCCCGAGTATATGTATGGTTGTCAAAATTGAATAATTTAAAACAATAAATATATCTAATCTTTGAGATTGTAAATGTAATTTTTAAATTAGACTAAAAAAGATTAATTTCTGTCTTAAGAGTTTTTAAAAATTGATTGATTCGAATTTCTAAAACGTGTTTCTACTCACGCAGAATTCAGAGGTTGACCCTCTCTTTTATCTGTCTCTATTCGAGATAATTGATTCATCAAAGAAAAATTCCGATCTGCCAAAAATAAATGAAGCACCAATTTGATAAATTTTTAAAACTTTATTGAACCGAAAACTAAATTAATCATTAACCATTTTTTTTCTGTTACAAAAGAGGAAATGAGGCTGAGGGTGGGGGGTGGTTGAAATTTTAAAAATAAATGTTAATTTCGATTGTAATAATTTCGAAGACTGACTAAGGTTTTTATCCTTTTTTATAACATCAAAAATATCAGATCCGTTTTGTTTCAGTCAGACTACTGGAAAAGTCACAGTACAGATGAATAATTTTCTAAATAAACAAATACAGTGAAATCTCGTTACAACGAATACTAGTTCAACGAAATATCAGTTTCAACGGAAAAAAATTTCAGTCCTAGTTAAACTATCATTAGATTGATTAAAATCCATTTCAACGAAATTTCCGTAACATGGAAGAAAATTTTCAGTCCCTTGAAGTTCGTTGTAACGGGATTTCACTGTACAGAAAAATATAGACAGGTGAATCAATGAAGATTAATTACCAGTGCATGAAAAGAGGCATATTGGCTAGCTTGTTTTACCTTTTGACCAACTGTTTTACCTATATTAAGACTTAAAAATACATAATAAGATTCATTATACAAACTACATACATGAATAAAGGGAAAAAAAAATGATAATGAAGATAAATAAACGGAAAAATAATTATGTGCATGCAGCATCAGTTTCAATGTCTCACCATAAACTTGAAAGGACTACAAAAATTTACTTTAAAATTCCAATAATGCGTCCTGAAAGGATATATATACATAAAGAGATATTATAAAAGTAAGTATTAAAAAAAAACACCTTCGTGCTTGAAAAATAAAAGAATGTAAAAAAAAAAAAAAAAAAAAACGTATTTTGTCGGATGCCTTTTCAGTTATTCGCATTGAGAAAGAGGATCCTATTTACTCCGAAACGCGTGTATGCACCTTTCCTGCTAAGTTAAACATTATTACCTTGTTTTATATTCTTTTATATTGTAACAATATGTATCAAGGCGTGGAAATACTCTTTAACATTTTGAGTGACTCAGTTGTAGAATAATACGAAAGCAGTAAAGGCGGTAATAGTGATTTATTTCGTAAAAAACCTAACTCTCTAAGGAATTGACAAAATATGCACATTTTGATTTTTTTTTTTTTTTTTTTTTTATTATTTTGAATGCTTGATATTTTGAATCTAAACGAATTCAAAAACATTCAAATATACTAAATCTAAGCAATTTTTTTACTAATCAAAATATTTTTTTTAAATTCCAATTGCTTTTTCTACCATCTTCCAAGATGCTTAATATTATTTAAAACACAAAGCGTGACTAAATTTTTGAGTAGTATTTTGGATTTTCAATGTAGTAAACACGCTTGTAGGGCGTTAAAAATATCTCTGTATGCATTACTAACACAGCAAGAATGACCTTCTTGAGGGGCGTGGGGGGGGGGGGGACATTACTGACCTTTTAGAAACTACCTATTAGGATAAGAAATTATGTTAAAACCAAGCGTTCTGGAGGTTTATAACTAAACTCTACCTGCTGCGCCGCCGCCGCTGGGATTCATATATGTTGTTAAGAGATATTGCTTGCCGATTAAGCATGAAATTATTTCTACAACAAAACTCTATCCTATCTGTCAGTGCAACTAATATAGGGCAACGATGCGATCGCGTATGTGAGATACAGATAACCCCCCAATTGCTGTCCCCTTATTATCGCGAGGGGTGAAAAACGAGGAAGGGAGATTGACGAAATTTCGTGGAGTGCCAAATAATGTCATCATTGCCTATTGTTGTGCACTTGTCCATTATGGTTGGGGGACGTGTTACTTCCCAAGTAGTCAATGACGTCATTATTTTTTTCTGCACCGTAAAACAACGTGGGAAAAAATTACGTATTTTGACACTTTTCTCACAGCAAGAGATTTTTTAAGTTTGTTTCTTTTTTTTTCCTTTTATTTTAATCATATTAAATTTTAATTAAGAATTTAAATTAACCAATGGCAAAAAAATTTTCTTCGTTTTTAAAACTAAAAGATGAATAAGATAATTTAAAAAAAAAAAAAAAAAACATGTTTTTTGCATTGAAACATTAACACTCTCTGTTGCTGTATCCTCTATATCTCTACACATTCTATATCTCTCAGTCTGTACATACAGAGTCTGGAGAATCAACTTCCAGTATTTGGAGAAGGTATTGTGGGAGTTGGTGTGGGATACGGTGGTATCGAACGATAGCAGTATACATGCTATTAGCATTAGTTGCAATGGCGTGGCGCGATGAGCATCAGCGCGCGTTGTAGAAGAGGATAATTTTGGTTCTGTAGTAATTTCGTTATCAGTTCCTACTAGGTCGACATAATCCTGTTCCAGATATAAAAGCATGCTCGCTTGGATATCAAACTTTAAAGTTGCAGGTACTGATTCCAAAACAGAAATGCTTGGCCAATCTCAGATCGTCACAACGCTATATATATATATATATATATATATATATATATATATATATATATATATATATATATATATATATATATATATATATATATATATATATATATATATATATAATACATAAAAAGGGGAGGGGATACTGTTTGTCCAGGAATCTCTAAAGGCATTAGGCTCTAAAACATTCATGTATCTTGCGATTGTCGACAGGAGTGTAAGAAGCACTCTGCACAGTATCTTAACGACGTGTAGCTTTTCCAGCCGAACAGAATCATGCCGGCTAAGTAGGAATCGAAGATGAATTACTTGCTGAGCAGTAATCACAGAACCGCCAACACAAATATATTCCTCACAACACACGATGGTGCTCACTTCACCACGGCATTTCGACTGCTGCAAATGACACGCGTACCACTGTCGATCGATTCCAATTCCACCATCGAGCCACACCACAACTCACACAATGCCGCAGCAAGAAGATACAGGATACAAACCATCATAACTTTTTCTTTTACAATTGGTTGCGAATCCTAGCAGAAGAAAAGTATAAGAAATGGACCTATTTTCCAAGAACAATTCTTACTTGTAATCCCCCTCCCCCCTTGGAGAAAGTTCTGGCTGGGCTAGTGTCTATGTGTTGCTTATACCCATAAATTATTGTCTTGTTAATGTTAGTAACTTACATTTCTTTTTATTTGTTAATATTATTATTATTATTATTATTATTGTTATTATTATTATTATTATTATTATTATTATTATTATTATTGTTATTGTTATTGTTATTATTATAATTATTATTATTGTTGTTGGTATTGTTGTTGCAATTATTTATTAGAATTATTATTTCTATTTATTTTTGTTTTTATTATTGTTTATTTTCAAAATTATTTTACCGTTTTATTATCATTATTATTATTATTAAAACTGTTCTCCCTGCGCTTCTTTCTTCTGCAGGATCGTACGGAACAAAGCAGCCGAGAAAGCGAAACAGGTCGGTGCCACCTCCGGTCACATGAACGGGGGCCAGAGCCCTCAACCCACCTCCAACGCCACATCAGTGATCGCCCACGCGCCCCCGGCTCACGAGGGGCAACCCCCGCTGCAGCGACCCTCCTACTCCATCAACGGAATTCTGGGCATTCCGAATCCCTCCGCCGCCCCATCACAGCAGCCACAACACACGCAAGACCTCACGCATAAACGGAAAAGAGACGAAGGTAAGGATCACACAAAATTAATATAAGGCTCGGGGCATTGACTTATAAGGTCAAGACTTTTAAGCTCATGTTATGGGAGGCACCCATTGTTGTTATTTCCTGGTCTAAACGTAAATGCTCACTCTAAGAATAACGATGAGTTTCTAATTGAGGTCAATAAAAGCATTCTTTCTGCATTTTTTTTTTTTTTTTGAAGCTATAAATAATTTTTACTATTTAAATTTAGTTGATAGTACGTGTGTATCCTTATTACATGTTTTAAGTAATATGATCAAAAAGCGAACTTTATTACTTTTTTCGAAGTAGAACTTTTATCAAGAATATTTAATGTAACATAAAACATTGCGACTATCAAAAATCGATTGAAATCATAAATTTAGTTGCATGGGAACCCACGGGAGATCAGGCTTTATTTTCTTCAATGAGTTCTAACAAATTAGATAAAAATTAATAGTTTATGAATGAATTTAATTTCTGAAGCAATAGAGCTTCTATGCTTTTTCTTAAATCGAGCTTAAGCTCTTATGTATGAAATTCCATTTGAGATTATGGAAGATTTACACACAACTAGTTCGATAAACCTTAGTTTTAAAGTCAAAGAAAATGTGCGGGGAGGGGGTAAATGATTAGGCTACATAAAATCTTGCTTATAAATTCTTTATATAGAGATTGCAGAAATGTTCTATAGTCTCAATAAAATCTTATTCATACGCTCACAAAAAATGACTTAAAGAGCAAACAAATATTATTGAATTTTTTTTTTAATGGAATACATCGAAATTACAGATAATATCCATAGACTCATTCATAATAAACGTATTTCAATGACTATAAGGACAGTCTGTACATGTTTTATAATCAAGGCTTCATTGACACTAGACTCCATCTCAACAATATCTCTAATTGATTGTATTTCACTTTCAAATACCATTAACTATTGATATCACAGATATCAATAGGATCACTCACGATAAACCTATCGCACAGACTTGATAGACATTCTGTACATGTTTTATCAACAAGGCTTCATTAACAATAGACTCAACGTACACAATAGTACAACACGTACACAACGTTATTACTGAGTACACTGTAAAAAATTCAGGAAGATTTTCTGGTAATTGTTACTGTAAAAAGGTGGACTTACAGCGTTGCTGATTTTTACGGTAATTTATACCGGAGAAATAAGCGATCACAGCTCCAATTGGTTGCTGTGGTCTACCGAGAAAACCGTAAAATTTTGCAGTAACATTTGATTTTTACGGTAATAGTTACTGGCAACATGGACGTCAGTAAAAATTACCGTAAATTTTCCGGAAAATTTTTAACAGTGTACGGATTATACGTTTTACTAAGTACTGATATTTTGGTGATTATACTAAGCACCGCACTATTGCTTAACCTTGTGAGGAAGAAGAACAGTATACTTTGTCTAAGTAAAACACGGAAGAAAACACAGCTATTAAGATATTCTTGTGCAACGAATGTGTAGGAATACTGTCTACAACCGTAACTTTCTCTTTAACACTGCTTAAAAAACCTTCGCTGATTTATAAACAAGGCTTCATTAACAATAGACTCAACGTACACAATAGTGCAATACGTACACAAAGTAACAGTAGACTAAACGCAGCGTATATTGAAACGCATGCACATTGCACAGCCTCAGTATTTTTATAAATAGTTTGATATATTTTCAGTTGTTTTCATTTAGAAGGTTTCGTTGATACTCTCTATATATATTGAATACTAGTGGTACCCGCATGACTTTGCCCGTAAAAGAAAATTAAAAGGTCTTTTTGTTCACCTGTATATTTACAAAAAATGATGGTGAATTTTTTCGCCCATTGGCTTGTACCCATGTTACGGTTCCACGTTATAATGATTTCGTATCTCGCCAATTGGCTTGTGCCCATGTTACGGTTCCACGTTATGATAATTTCGTAATTTACTCGTCCATCTTATGATAAATTTGTTCTTAAAATTGGAATAGTAAAAGAACCACATCGAATTTTCTAAAAATCGCTTCGAGGTGCACACCTCCGTGCTACAAACTAACTTTGTGCCAAATTTCATGAAAATCGGCCGAACGGTCTAAGCTCTATGCGCGTCGCATAGATACAGACATCCTCCGGACAGAGAGACTTTCAGTTTTATTATTAGTAAAGAAGATATATATCATATATATTCAATAATCTCCTCTTTACTCCCTAAATGTTTTTCAGACATTCTCAATAAACGTTGAAAACAAATTTCAGTGACTCCAGGGAAAATTTCCTTTATCAATGACTACAATTAATCGCATTTGATATTAAAATTTGATCCCCGTAAGTCACTCAAAAAGTGAAGTCAAGAAATAAGAGAACTTTGTACACAAAAGACAAAATATGGGTACAATTTTTATTTTTACAACAAATTATGGAGATGCGCCTGAGGATCGATTTTTTTTCCAAAGAAAGCTCCCAAATGAATAGAAATAAGAAAAAAGTTTCTTCTCTACCCTGCTTCACGAAAAATTCATTCTAATAATTATTTGCATTCACTTCGCTATCGTATTGAAAGGAAGGTAAGGGGTGGCTAGGAATAAAAATGAAACTGCTTCCCTCGCCTTCTGCAAATGCGTCATCTCCTCTTGCAGTCTGCACAAAACCCAATTACCGAAACAAAGCCCAGGTCTTCGGAAAAAGGCGACTACAGCAAATTATGAAGAAAAATACGAATCCAAGAGATAGAACAACACTCAGGAACGTACGAGGAACGCTAGAAGGAAATAAGTAAAAGAAAGAATTCACTAAATAAAAAAAAAAGTAATTTTCGTCGAGAAAATCTTCATTCTCACTCAATTCCTTTTGTACCCAAAGACTCGCAGCATAATTTTTTTTTAACTTTTTCTTCTACCGAAGATACATGAGTCTTTTCGGCAGAATGAAAGAACTTTAAATTTGGAAGAAGGAGCGAAGGATTTTATAACTTTTTCGTTCTAAAAAGGGGTGGCGGAGACCTGTTCGAAAGAATGGTGCTTCCTGCAGTAATTAGTATTGCTGTCACAAATGCACACTTCTCCTTACTCCTTCGGCTATCTGTTAGCCTCTTTTTATGCATGTGCTGGTATGTTTTGTCTAATGGTGTATCACCAAACCCTAGGTGAAAAGTGGGGAAGGTTTCAGAGGAATTTCCTTTCTTTCATATTCCGCTGTGTTGATGTTCAATTAAGGGAAAATAGAGAAGTTGCTTATTTGAGGAAAATATTTTGCAAGGATTGTCTTTGATATTTGCAAAAAGTGTAGTTTGAAGTGAGCATAAATGAAAAAGGTGCGTGTATTTTAATTTTTTCGGCATGCTTTTGATTTAAAATATAACAAAGCTTTTAAGAAATTTTAGTGTGCACTGAATTTGTTTTATTTACCATTAAGAATTCGGTGGCGATTTCGAAAAGTTTGTTCGTACTATCTTGCTACTTTTTCCTCCATCCTCCACTTGCTATTTATTCGTATAATACTTGTTACTTACTAAGTACTGATATGCGTCGCATTATTACTTACGAGTAAACTTGTGAGAAAAAAAGAACAGTATACTGTCTAAGTAAAATAAGGAAGAAGGCGAATCTATTAAGATATTCTTCTGAAACAGCGGATATGTAAAAATACTGTCTAGAACCGTAACTTTCTCTTTAACACTTCTTGAAAAACCTTCGCTGTTTCTGTAAACGTATTTATTTTCTTTTAAAACTGATTACCTTTCCATAAAAATTAAGAATGATAACATTTTTTTTTAACTCGCTGTCAGCAAATATACTTTAGTTTTTAACCAAAATCATTATTTCTGAAAATAAATTTATTGAATCATTGTATCTATTCTATATAGTACTACCGTTAACATTTACTAACATGAATGGCTTACAACATGTGTCATACAATATTTACGGTTAAAAAAAATCTTAATGTGTCAAACGGTGCTTACTACATTCGTATTGCGTACTTACGCTTACTACATTCGTATTGCGTACTTACGCTTACTACATTCGTATTGCGTACTTACGCTTACTACATTCGTATATATCGTACATATTGCGTAAGGTGTAGTTTACATACTGGTTTTATAAAATCTGACAAATTTTCAGCCGATCCACTTTGGGCAACTCTCCTTTACGTAGATTTGACGTATATTTTGACAAAGCCAAATAGTGAATGAGGAGACAGCTGTTAAAATATTCTTTAAATGTGAAAAGCGGAATATTGCCCAAAATTAAGAACAATATCTCTCTAATAAGATTAGACTTGGTATTGTTTTCGATAATAATTATTATAATAACACTATATAAAATTAAATACAAGTAGTGTTGTAGTGTTTTCCATTGTACTGATTATTTTACGTAAGTTATAATTCCTTCAAACAGCAGACGTATATTAACTACAGAGACAAATAATTTCTAACAAGATTCTTGAAATAGAAACAAAATTTTAATGAATCAACAACGCCGTTTTTAAATTAAGTGAATTCATCATATGGGTTGAATTTAAAATTTTTTAATAGAAAACTAACAGATTGAAAAAAAAAGATGTTTTCTACTTTCGTGTTCAAATGATGCGAAATGCATTTTTGTTGGTCTAAATAAGCAGTTATGAAGCCTTTAAAATTAATGCCAATGAATAATAATGATGAATTTGAATAATAAGAGTGAATTTGGCTAATCAGACTCAACTACTTAAACTTCTAAATAATTCCTTATATCCAGGGCTTAATTTCAAAGAAAAGAAATACTGGATTAAGTTTTGAAACTTCAATACTTGTTCTTAACGCTAATCGCTAGCATTTCGTCTAAAACTGCCAAAAATTGAAAACAATTACAAGAACAGAGCTGGCGTGAGCTCTCAAGAAAGTTAAGCCCTGCTTATATTTTATGTTGGGAATAAGTTAATTGTCCATTTTCCACTTTCATTATATTTTTATTTAGTTCATTTTTATTTGATTTTTAAATTAAACATATTTGCAGAAATATTATCTAAAGAACTACATTACGCATTTTCTAAATCAACGTAAAGAACACACTTGTATGAGCAAAAATTACTATGGAACATTTCAACCGTCTGTAAAAGTGTGAAAAATAAAGATAAATTTCTCTTGTTTAGTATTGATTATGAGACAAAAAATAAATAAATAAATAAATAAATAAAACACACACACGCTATTATCTGCATTTTTTCACTTGATTTATTCCCAAATAGTCATTTTTGGATTCTTGTACAGTTATTTTAATTGTTTATTTTAGTGTTTATTTATTTATTTATTTTTATTGTTGCTTGGGAGGAGGGATATTATTGTTTATGCAGACATTATAAGGCACGTCAACACATTTAGTCGAATTCACGTTCAAAATCTAAACTATTTACATAACAGTAGACAAATAAACAATCCCAAAAGAACCGAAGTAAAAGAGGAAATACGGAAAGGGGGAAGAAAACCAACAAGGGGATAAAAAAGAAAGAAAAGGGGGAAAAAAGTGCATCGAAGAGCTAAAGGGAGGGAAAAAGGCCGGGCTGGTAGATTTTGAAAGAGAGGGCCTGTTGTGTGAAATGGCGTTTGTGGCAATGCACTCACATGGATGTTACGTCGGATCAAATGGATGGCACACAGCCGGAGAGAAGTGCTAGTTGATCGGTTTCCAATGCTTGGCGAGTTATTGCGCAATCCAAGATTTTTTATTTAATTGTTCAAAAGAAACGACAATGTTAAATTTGTGATCAGTACTGCAATTTGCTTTCTTTGCACAACCCATGTTGTGCTAAAAACTGTAGCTAAACTATTTTGTTTAGCTACAGTTCAACGGAGTATCAGTTGGTAAACAATTATTGTTTGCTTCAAAATACGTTGTTATGTAGAACAATTTTTGCCTCCCCATCCTCTAAAAGAAAAGATGGAGAAAAGGAGGACGAAGAGTAAACAAAATGAAGAATACTTCAGAGCACTTAATATCAAAACCAGCTCTGACCAGTTCTTGAAAATTTTCAACAGAAAAGAAAAATTTTCACAGATTGAGCTGGTTTTCTTAGAAATCCAGTTTTTTGACAGAAGTTTCGACCTGATGGAGCTGGGTGCGTTCCAAATCGCTTTGCTGTGTGATAGTGACCACCAAGAAATTGAAATTTAAAAGAGAAAAAAAGAAGTACAAAATGAAGGCGAAGAGGAAACGGAGCAAAGAATATTTGAGGTGCTCAGCATCAACATCAGCTCAATCCACTTTCTCAGAATTTTCAGGAGGAATGAAAAATTTTCACGGGTCGAGCTGTTTTTCATGAAAACCAGTTTTTTGGACAGCAGTTTTCGATCTGGTTGAGCTGGATGCATTCCAATTCTCTTTGCAACAAGATAGTGTCCACCAAGAAATTAAAAAAAAAAAAATAATAATTTGAATTTTGACATCTTGAATTCAAATTATGTTTTTCGCAATCACGAGTGTGTGTATGTAGGCCGTGTGTGTTTGTGTGTGTGGGGGGTATGTGTGTTTGTGTGTAGGGGGTGGTATGTGTATGTGTGTGTAGGCATGTGTGTTTGTGTATGTGTGCTGACATAAGTGTGTGGGTAGTTGTGTATGAATATGTGTGTGGGGGTGGGGGTATGTGTATGTGTGTGTAGGCATATGTGTTTGTGTCTGTGTGCAGGCATGAATGTGTGGGTAGTTGTGTGTATATGTGTGTATGTTTTCTTGTGTGTGTATGTGTAGGTGTCTGTATGTATGCGTGTGTGTGTGTGTGTGTAGGTGTGTGTTTGCGTGTGTGTGTATGTGTGCGTGTGTGTAGTTGTGTATGTATGCGCGTGTGTGTAGGACATGGATGCAACCTGGAGTCGGCTTTCGCTATAGGAGCAGCATCGTGAGGAGCAGGTCGACGGTGATGGTGCGGAGGGTGGCGATGGGAACATAAAATGATAGCACGCCAAAAACAGTCAAATGAAAGCAATAAGCAATCGTGATTGCTCAAAAAGAAGAATGATAAAATGAAGAAGGGGGAAGCAAAACAAAAAATACTTGAGGTGTTCAATATCAAAACTAGTTGAATCTACTTTTTAAAAAAAATCTCAGGAAAGGTGAAAAACTTTCACGGATTGAGCAGATTTTCATGAAAATCAGTTTTTTGTCGGCAGTTTTCGACCACATTGAGCTGGATGCGTTCCAAATCGCTTTACAGCGTCATAGTGTCCGCGAGGAATATCAAACTAAGAAGATAAACAACCTTTGAAAATCATACATTGAGTTAGGTTTGATAAGACGCCTGATATACAGAAATTTCCCCTCGTTCCCCATAATTCTGTAAAGTAAAAGTAACTTATTATAACATCTACTGAAATGCAAACTTCTTAATCAGTTTAGAAATTAAATATTATCTCGTTTTTTGTTGCCTAATCTAATTTTAAATTTTTTCAGACACTTAAAAAAGAGATTGAATTACCAATTGATGGTGTCACGTGAAAATATTTTGTCTAAACAATCTCGTTTGAAATTAGATAATTGTTTAAAAAGTTACCTTAAGATCAGGGTGAAAGAAGAGAAATTACATAACGTTTCACTTACAATGTAAATAAAATATTTTTTGTTTTTAAAAGTTTACATTGTTTGTTCATTTATTTATTTTGTTGAAAACTACCGATATATAATCACTCAGAAAAGAAAAGATAGGGAAGAAATTGATGCAAAATGAAGGCCAGAATTAGTTTAGTTTATTGAGTTAGAAATATATTTCAAAAAACGAAATGACGAAATAAAATCAAACAGGAGTTGATAAAAAGTTAATATCTCCCCATATTCCAAAACATTGCATCATTAATAACTGACTTCAAAACAGGAACAAGCTCTTATTGATCAAATCAGAACTTCTTACACTAAGAGGGAGGGGAGGGGGATTTTCGTCAATGTTTTTATCAGATAATTTGAATTACTGACAGTCTAATGACTGCTATAACGTATTGCGCATTAATCTACCAAATGCTTGAAATATGGTGTTATTTTTAAACTTACCTTTTCCGCGAATTTTGTTACGTTCGATGTCATTAACACGTCATTAAGAGCTTTTTGGCGCCGAACCAAATAATTTGCCATTGTTTCCCAGGTCATTAAGTTTATATCTATCAGTGTTTTTTTTACACTTACTTTCGTTAATCTCTGTGAGATTCACGGCAGATTTTATTCGTGCAGTTCTGTGATGCAGTCAGGGAGAGCTGCCATTTGAAATTAAAAGCGCTAGTTAAGAAGAAAGATGCCTAAAAGTTTTTTTGTTGTTTTAAAGCAGCGACCTCTACAGCTTTTTGACAGATTAAAAAAAAAAAAAGTTTAGATATGAACCTTTATGCTGCCGTGGGCAGGTAAAGGGCAGTAACTGGAACTTTTTCATTCTTCTTTTTTTGCATTTTCGTCATCTGTTGTACGTTAGCTTTATTGTAGAAGCTTGCTTGTTTGGTTTTCGCTGCAAGAAAGGCGCGAAAAAATCGTATAATTCCAACATTTTCCTATTGTAGCATTGAATCCAACACACATCTCATCAAATATCTCGAAAACTCATTTCTGCAGATACTATTGTTTACCTGCCCACGGCAGTATAAGCATACGGTGAGCTTTACAAATTAAATAATCAGTAGGGTGGTAAGGAGAATAATCCCGAAGAATACATCAATACCTCTGATCCTAAAACAGATGTAAATAATTGCTTATTTAGTATTTACGTCATATACAACGTTACATCTATGTAAGAGGCGGCGATTGAAACTGAAAAGTGTGGGGAGGGAGGGGGCAAAAAAAAAAAAAAAAGGCAACTAACAGTCATAGGACAGTTAAGGCAGCAAAAAAATAAATAAATGAATAAATAAAATAAATAAATAGATAAATAAAAAGAGAGAGGGGGGAGTACAAAGTTTTGCTAGTGCTGGTTTTAAGAATTTAGATGCAGTAAGTAGAAATGGATGTAAATCTAACAACTTAACTCACTTTTTTTCTAAAATTATGATCAATTTTGTACGCAACAACTTTCTCCGAAGAGACATTTAGACATGAATTAGACTTACATTATTTACCTCGAAGTGTTTTGAGGTGACACAAAAACTTGGTAATAATTTTATTGAACAAGTGTGGCTTGTATAAGTAAAACAATTATTTACTAATATCTGAACAATGAATAATAAACTGAAAGTTACTGCTTTTCCTAAATAATGTTTCATAAACAGATGTACAAAGTAAAACAAATAATTATGTTCTGAAAATTTTGGCATTTCTGCTACTTTTATAATTTCTAGTTTTGGTTTCTAAATTGAAAAAAAAAAAAAAAAAAAAAAAAACCATAAAATTTAAAAATGCAAATAACCCAAAGAGAGGGAAAAGCGTACCAAACTTCAAAATCATATCTTCGTTCGGGCCGTCTTATCGTTTATCTGGTACAGACAAAAACACCCTAAAAAGATTTCTCAAATATTGCTGCAGTTGTACTCAGGGTTTGGTTTGCATGAGAACTCACGGGAGATGAGCTCCGTTATTTCTTAAATTTCGTGTGAATTTTTGCATATTAAGGAGAGTTCAGGCTGTTTAAGCAGTAAAATAAGTTATGAGGACTATTTATAGCGTTTCCGATCTTTTTTTCTTAGAAACTTAAGCACTGGTTGTGCTCACAACTGATATTGGTGCAAGAAACTGACGATAGTTAAAAAATTAAATAGCGGATAGGATTATTTTATATGTTGCTGTATTGCGATTTTTTTAATTTAATAGACTTCGGTACAAACGGGTACTTGAATTAACCTGTATTGTTGCAATGAACTTTCATCAATGTTTTTGAATAACTGACAGCCTAGTAACATATAATGTATCTGTAGTAAAATAATATTTTCTATTGGTTATATACGTTATTGGGATGAATGCTAATCCAGAGTTTTGAGAGGATTTCTTAGTTCCTAAACCCATTTCTGAACTGTAGTTAATTCTCGGGTTCAATTAGAACTTAATTTGTATGAGATTTGCCTGTGTTCAATCTGATTGTATTCTTAAAAATTTAGCCAGGGATACATTTCAAAATAAACTAAAAATCTTTAGTGTTCTAGCAATTTCATTGTTTCGACTGAATTTCTAATTAAGATTCAAATCACCACTCACTGCTACTGTTCACTTTGTTACTTTTTTTTTTCTTTTCAAAGTTCGCCAACGACCGCCAAGCCGTCTGAAAATTGGGCAACCTGAGTGAGAAAGGGGGAGGGTCGCCAAGATGAGCACAGAAATCGCATTACCCGGCGGCTCGTCACGTGACGTAATAGAGTTACGTGAGTGGATAACTTAGGGGGTGTTTCTGGCTCGCTTTGGTAAATAAGGAATGTCGGAGAGAAAAAGGGATAGAGAAGAGAAGATAGATTTTGCATCTGTCCGTCAGTCTCATTCGAAGCCTGTTGAGTTTCGTTTTGCAACTTTGTGCAAATTGTATTTGTGGGGGGGGAGGGGGATTTACCTTTTTTTTTTCTGCGTACCTATTATTTCTCATCGTTGAAAAATGCTGCTGCTGATTTTCCCCAGTACATTTAAAGAAAATAAAAATTTTCCATAGTGCAGTTTATTTATTTATTTTTGCAAATTTTAAAAACAAATTTTTATAATTATCGATGGTTAGTACATGTCTTAGATACATTTGGTTCTGATGATGAAATAGTTTTGTCTGAGGTTTTTTTCCTGTATAATCTATTTTTGTGCAAAATACAATAAAAGTTTTCAAAAAAAAAAAAAAAAAAACAATCAGACTCTTCACAATGAATGAAAAATTTTATTTTTTAATAACTGTGAAAGTAAGCAGAAAATAACACAGGTAGGGAACAAGACTTTGAGAAACAAAAAGCTCCATTTATAGAAAACATGCCACGACGAAATGAAAAATGATGATAATATGGCTCGAGCAATGTATCAAGCACTTAAAAAAACAATTTTACTAGTTAATTCATCTTCTTTTTCATTTTAAATAAGTTTAAGCACGAGCTTTTCTTGAAAGTGCATGATTTTCATGAACTTTGGGCTCAATACTATGGCACATTTTTCCCTATTAGATTGCACAGCGTTTACATTTTCAATGGGATTACGGGAAGAATTAAAAGCCAGCCACTCAAGAACATAAGTTGCTGAGAGCACTTAACCACTCTTTCGTTGACTTAGATGTGTGACTGCGGGCATTATCTTATTGGAGGGGGGGGGGAGGTGAGAGAAAATGCCAATAATATATTGCAGATAAGTTCCAAAAAACTTTTTTTGTCCATCAGACTACCCTAAACAATGCCCGATCAAGTCAGAGTGGAACCCTGGGCACAAAGTTCATGCGGGCCTTACTCTATATCATTAGCAGAACATGAATAAAATTAAAAGTGCTCTGTTTTCTTCTTATTTACATGCATAATTTACTCTAGTGGTACAAATTGCAATATAAGCTTTTAGGCTCAGTTGACCCATGGTCAAATCAGGGCATAACCCTAACCACAAATAAGAAAGAAAAGTAATTTAGTAAAGAAAACTATTTTAGTAACGACTTTTTTTATATGTTTTTGTTTTACCTCACTTTTATGTCTTACAGAAAATTAATTTAATGCATCTCTGTAAACAGCTGCTGACTCCATTAGTGTAAAATACATTATTTATAGTTAGTTACTCTAAAGGAGGGCAGTGGAGTAAAAGACGTTTATTGAAAAACGTGTTTTGTTGGTTGCGAATGGTTCATTTGGCGTAGGGACTTGGTGGCAGTAGCATCTGTTGTACGGGCATCCCTCGGGGGAGTCTACGGTCCACTACCCCGGGACAATGTTGCCTTGTGTCGCTTGTCGTCGCCGGTCTCTCGTGCACCCCCGAAAGAGTGGGAAACTCAAAATGGAATGGGGGAACGGAGGTTCGCAGACATATGAAACGTTAGTGTTTGTTGAGATAGATCATTGCAGTAGATACGTAATTGTGAGAACGAGAAAGAAATATCAGAAAATGCTCTTAGGAATGAGTTGTAACCAACTAGTGCTTAGTTTTAACCTCATGGGAGCTCATGTCCTGTTCTATTTTTAATTTTTTTTTCTCACATATTAGACGCAACTTAGGCAATTTACTTACGAAGGAAAAGGTCTGAACACTGCTCTACTCTTTTACTCTTTTAATTATTTTACTAAAAATTACACATTTTGTAGGGTAAACTCTACAAGTAGGAGGTAACTACAATTCAGTTATTTTCATACCACTTCGAGGATAATGTTCTAGATTAGTAGTTGCTAGTCACCAACAGACTACCATTTCATTGAAAATGGCAACCAAAAAATCAAGTCTAGTCTCCAAATGTGGCGATCATGTGTTTCTTTATTTAAACTGCAATTCTGTTTTTTTTCATACCACTTCGAGGATAACGTTCTAGATTAGCAGTTGCTAGTCACCAACAGACGACCATTTCATTGAATATGGCTACCAAAAAATCAATCACGTCTTAGTCGCCAAAAGTGGCGACCATATGTTTCTTTATTTATTAAAAACCATATCGTATATCGTGCTACGACAGCATGCTTCCGATTCTGAGACGTTCAGCGCATCAGTCGACTCCACTTTGGCAACGTAATTTGGAGCAAGTTCCCTTATGCTTATTTTTTGCGCTGAATATATATTTAAAAAAAAGGCTTCCATAAGTCAAAAGTGGCAACCATTTATGTGACACTGTGTGTGTGGTAGCAAGATTCAGAATTCCTAGTTTAGAGCCGTATTAGAAGAAAACTCAACAAATCAATGTATTTTCACAATTTTTGGAGAATATGAAGACTTTTAATGCTACTAAACTACCAGTTCTAAATTTTACTTAATTAGAAGCACTTATATATGTCTTTTTTCGAACAGAAATTTCCAACAAAAGTGAAACATTCTATTTTTTTTCCAAATTTGTAGCTACCTAGTAGCAGTGCTCAGTCGACGATATGGAACATTCAATAATAACTGTGATATAAGTTTAAATAAGAAAGAGTAAAATAACTAATTTTCTGTTGGTTGATGTCTGTAGTTAAGTAAGTTGCCAATGTACAGCACAATGCAGTTATCTTGTATACTTTTTGAGAAGTAGACTGTCAGGGGGCAATCGTGTTTTTTTTTTTTTTTTTAACATAGTCTGTAGGATGTAAAAATGTTTCCAAAAAAAGAGATGTTCAAGCAAATTTATAAAGTGCTGATATTTTTATGTCCGCCTATAAAAAATCTCCAATTCGGAGGCTCTCCGGCCAGTTTAAAGAGGTTGATAGGTATTTTATAAAATTGTTACTCTGACTCAAATAATAATAATATAACTAAAACTGAACGCTATTATCTTAAGTAAGAACATAGTTAGACTAACAGGTGATGAAAATAAAAAATACGTGTTTGGAAAGTAAAATATCGATTAAACATAATTCGTCATTTTAAATGTTTAAACTATTAAGAGATAGGCTGAGCTATTTAGCTTTTGACGAAAGAGAAATTAACGTAATCTATACTGTAATTATTAAATAAATACTGCTATAGCTGTTTCAATACTTCCCATACATCTAAAATATTTCCATCCTTCCAAAGTTGTAAATTCTCTTTGGTTAACTAGCATTTTTAAAATTGATTTTAAAAATTAAAATGATAATCTGAAGCTCAAATTTTGATACTGAATAAATATATGTACATAAACTTGTTCAAATCTATAACAATGTGTATCTATAAGTACAAAACACTTTTATCCTAACAAATTGCTGTGTTTGCTCAAACTTCATTTTTTACGATAATATTATCTTAGATATATAATCTTAAAATAAAGCAAGAAAACTAAAACAAAACAATGTATCTATTTGCATCCCTTTTGTAAATAATCGGTCCATCAGAGGTAAAATATTTGTGCCATATCGTGGATGGATAACATGTATTAGAGGAGGGGGAAAAATAAGCCTCGAATATTTCGCAACCACTTAGCTAAATGGGAAAACCACCACAGTATTGAAGCCATTACCGTACGCAGTTGGCGGTGTTGACATATTCTTAGGGGGTGTAGGTAAGCACAAAGATGCACAACGGGCGTATGGATGGGTATGACCGTCTTTTACTTATTATCTAGATGACTTCGTAGCGTGAGCAGTTTAATTCGATGCGGTTCTGAACTGAAGCGAAGAGATCGTTGATGATCTCGTATCCAGGACGTTTGAGTGTTTAAAATAAGTGAAACAGTTGTGCAAAATTGCACGTGTTGTTGATGATTTGAAATGACGGTTTCTTTCGTTAAGTTCAGTGCGATGGTGACAATTTTACAACTAGAAAATAGTTTTGGCAATGGGACATTAATTCTCAATCGAGAGAAGTGCAAAATAGAATTACTTTGCTGCAATACTTTATTTTGAAATTTATTTAATAGTGGTTGCGCAGATTTTGCTGATTACTTGAGTTAACCTCCTAACAAATAAAACTGCCTGGTCAGATAGGATCTTTAGCTCTTTAGTATCCATAATTTTGAAATTTACAAAAACCAAAGGATATGAAAATAAGGGGTAACACAGAAAATCTGTGTCCCAAGAAATTGGTTCAATAACTTATTAACCATTCCACCGATTTTCAAAATCGCAAAGAGGGCATGGATGCATTAAAAATCAATGGTGATCAGTCGTGATGCTTTTTACGTATATGAATGCGTGTGTATATCTATACATATATGTATGTACAAATATCTAGATATATACTCAAATATAAATGAACTATGCCAATTGTTTGAGAATAAAAAATTAAAAGACTGAATCACATACCAAAATAAAGATATGGGATGGAAACTGTATACGTGTGGGGGAAAAAACAGTCCTCAAAAGCAAACTATTGTTCATTTCAACATTTATTCTTTTTCGCTTTCTTTCTTTGGACATTAGAATGTTTCATTTTTTCTTCTATGATGCAAGTATATTTTTTATAACTCCAGAAGCAACCTGACAAGAGTTGTGCTTAGACATTGTAACCATTGTTACATGCATGTTCCATCAGTGCTCAACTATGTCTTGAGCAAATGATTATGGATTGCAAGCGCTTGGATGGAATAGTTCTGCTAACAAAGTTGCTTCGGCGGTGCATTGATCTTTTGACATTCTCTTGGGGCCGACTATTAAGACTCAACCTCTCTCCGAAGTTGAGAAGAATAATGCCAAGTGGCATACCAAGACATCTTGGCGAAATGTGATCTTCATTCCTGGCGCTCCCTGGGGTGGAAAACAATGAAACAGCATCACTTGTCAAAATATCACTTAACATGGCGGACTCGCCAAAAAATGTACGCCGATTCCATGCTTCGTCATCAGCTTGCTGAAGGCGATAACTGATCTATTCTTAGTGACTGAACCCCCGAAAGTAAATGTAAAATGGCAAGTTGTTAAAATGGTGCCGACGTAAACGTTTCGGAACCGTAATACCGCACGTATGATTCTTTTTTAAAAGATGCGCGGCCCGAAAAATGATGATGGTAAAAATAGCGACTCTGTGCTTCTGCATTGTCAATATGTCATGTCTGGAGGTGGAATTTGTCACCGTGAAAAATCTTTTTTTGAGGAAAATAAAGCATTTTCTTTCTGGAAGGTTCGGCTTCTTTTGAAGCCATCATCCCTCTTGAAACGCAAAATGTGATTTCATGGTAATGAGTCGTGTTTTCTTCAACTTCATGAAACGAATAAGCGTCTAGTGCAGCAAACATTAAAGAAAGCAGTATTCTTTTGATCTTCAAATACTTTTGTTGTAATCAACAGTAACTTGCAGTGTTGTTTCAAATACGAGTACCCATGTTTACAAATAGTGTGCTGAATTATTTCACACTGAAAAATGAGTATATATAACGCCGTTAATACTCAATTTCGAAATTATTACATATTCAAAAATGAGGACAAATACCTCGAAAATGAGCACATGTTGATTTGAGTATTTGAATGTTTCAAATTTGACTATCACATAGTCGGAGCCATTTTGACTCTGCGATATGTTCAAATTTTAGCACTCTTTCGTCATTTTTGAATTGTTGTTTTTAGAGTGTAGACATGATTTCAAGAAATTTCTGCGTATGGTATTGAAAGTGCAATGATACCACACTCTGGCATATTCTTCATAAGCATCATTAATTTATATTTAATATGTATCACATGTATTACTACGCATTTTTAGAAAAAAAAATCATTTGAAAATAACACTATTAGATAAGAATCAGTTGTGATTTTACCATGCACTTGAAGTAAGTTTCAAATAATTCCTTATAACCATCAAACCGTTATTGATGGAAAAAAAAAACACTTACTCGAAAAAGACAGCAATTTCAGAGTAGAAAATTAAAATTTCAGAAGACAGGACAATAAACATGAGTTGTTAATTTCCGGGATAACAAGTAAGAGCAGTCCTTTAACATTCAAGAAATTTATAATTTCTCATCAATTTCTGATACGTGTTATGAAGTGTGTACTTCTGTATTGTATTATCTTTTCTACATTTTTGACGAAAATGTTATCAAAAAAATAACTGTCGATATTTCTGCCACATGATAAGCGCTGATAGATTTTTTTTCTGGGAGGAGGTTGGCCATGCAGTTATTACATATTTATACTAGGATTGCAAATATGGCTTCAAACTAAGAGATGTGAAGGTAGTGTTCAAGCTCTAATCCCCGCGATGTGCCGTATGACATGTTTTTCTTTTTGTCTTCAATGATTTTTTTTTCCTCTGAACAAAAAATTATGAAGTATGGCATACTACTTGGAGATAAACCTGCAACAACGTCTACTTTTTAATTCTTATCAACAAAGATATGAGGGAAAGTCACTGCATAGAAGGATTAATGCTGGTATTACTAATTACAATATTACATAGATAGGAAATCATACTTATAATTAAGAGAAAACCAACACACTTAAATCTCCTTTAGAAATGTACTATTTTTTAATGGAATAAATTAATGCATATTTCGCAATAAATTCCTTAGTACTGCTTTTCTCGGTAACACAAGAAGCACTGAAGAACAGAAAATGAAAATTAGGCATCCGAAATTTTGAGAACGGAAATTAGAGCTAAGAATCTATTGCGACAAAACATAGCGAGTCAATGAAAACATATGTCGTCATGTTTTTTGCAAATATACCTGAGATTCCCAGCATAGAAATAACCCAAACTTTAAAAACCTCAGAAGAGGTGGGAACGTCGAATATTTCTGGAAATCGCATTGAAAACATATTCCAAGTTATCATTTTACATTTTGACACCCCCTATCTCCCCGGTGCCTTCAAAGATATCTTTGTCTTTCTCACCAGAAAAATAGAATGAACAAAGATGAGCCTGTGTAAGAATAACTCTTATCTTTCGTTTCCTCAGGGTTGTCAGTCCTCCTATGTCAGATCATCAACTGATAGCGATATATTGAAGTCGTGTTTTGCAAGTGGCACATTTTCTCCCAGTTGAATGTGTAAGAATATCCCGTGTATTTCTATTTCCTAACAGTCTATGATTTCCTCATGTCAGCAGCAATCGTAATTTTTCTTCAGTTTTTTCTACTGAACTATTTTAGGCAGCATTTTGAAAAGAAATATTTTCTTTGTTGCTGAAAAAGTTTGAAGAAAAGAAGATGCTAGGGATGTTATTTTTCCCGATAATGAAAGAACTTTCATTAAGATGCACTAACGCAGCCAGAGTTTTCTCCTGAGAGGTTGGACATAAGTCCTTACACGTATTATACGTAATAACATACTAGGATTGGCAATACTCCTTAAATTCTAGGTTCTAGGTGTGACCTCCCCCTGGTGCTAAATTGTATATAGAAGTAACAATTATGTTTGCTGCACAATTGTAAATAATAATAATAATAATAACAATAATAATAATAATAATTATTATTATTATTATTATCAGTGGCAACGATTCGGGGGGGGGGGGAACCACCCTCCAATTTTTGTAGTTCATTTATTAATTTATTTTATTTTTCAATTTAGGAACCAAAACTAGAAATTATAACAACAGTGGAAGTGTCATCATAGTTATTTGTTTTACTTTGTATATGTGTTTACGAAACATTATTTAGCACAAGCAGTAACTTTTAGTTTATGTATTCATCGTTTAGATATTAGTAAACCAATTGTTTTACAATTGATTAACAAGCCATAATTGCTTAATGGAATTATTACCAAGTGTTTGTGACATCTCAAAATACTTTGGTGTTCATAATGTAAGTTTAATTCATGTGTAAGTGTTTCTTCGGGGAAAGTTATTATGCACATAATTCATCAAAATCTTAAGAAAAACGTGATTAAATCTGTTAGATTTGTATCAATTAAGACTCATATTCTCAAAACCAGCCTTTGCAAAATTTTGTACCTTTTTTCCCCTCCTTTTTTTCTTTAATTTTTTGCTGCCGCTAAAATTCCTACAGTTGTCGGGTTTTTTTTTTTTTTTTCTGTGTCCCCCAACCCACTTTTCAGTCCCAATCGCCACCTCTGATTACTATTATTATTACACGAAGTCAGAAAAAAATACTCTGCTTTTATCTTGTTTAAACGTATGCATAGGTTTTTCTGTCATATAAACCGATATTAAGTTTTCCTTTATTTTCTGTTATTTGACTAGTAGGACATAAGTTCTCCTTGTAGCTGTTCGAGGTGCATTGTATGTAAAGCAGAAATTTCTATTAAAATTTATTATTTTCCATATTTTTTCATCAATCTTTTTACTTATTTTTTTTTGATCGCGGATCTTATTATTTAACTTTTTCTCTCTTAAATCGTGAAACTAAAAAAAAAAGTTATTTTGCAAAAAAAATTTTTTATATTTATCACCTTGCTTTAAGCTATTTTCTTAAAACTTTTAGGTGGAAAATTATTACTTCAAATCGTAAATCTATTTTAAACTTCATCTCCTTAAATACACTACATAGGTAAAATTTAATGTTTCCATAATTTCGTGAATTTTTAAAAATATTTTTAAAATTTTTTTTCTAAGCCTTAATTAATGAAAAAAATTTGCCAAACAGACACAAAACGTACAAACAACATGAACCAATAAATATTGTCTGTTTACCTGACTAAAAATACGATCAAACCTATCTCTTACGTTAACGTATAGGGTAGACCGGGGCACATTTAGGCGTTGGGCACGTTTACGCAGTGCCCTTTTTCCAAAACGAGTTATAACTGGAGAGCCAACAGTCATATCAGATTGATGCTGCTCCCTAGTCAATATTCTCACAAGTTTTTGAGTATCAGTCGAGCTTCGGTTTAGAATGCGGATAGAAAAATCTGTTTTCTACCAAGTTGAGTAAATTTTGTGTTGAACGTTCGGAAACTTATTGTGAGTAAATTATACACATTTAAGAACAAATAAATACATAAAAATTAGCAGAATTTTATCTTTTTCTGAGAATTGTATTTGTATGGACGGAAAAGTTATTAAATTTTCCTGCACGTTAAAAACAAATCCTAACTTACCGACGTGACACGTTTACGCATTTTCATTGGGGCACATTTACGCACGTTCTTACTCTGTCTTACTTCTAAACGGGCCTCGGAAGCTGTTTTTCGCTCTTTACTGTTTCCTATTCAGCCTGTAAACCATTTTCTTTATTTTAAAGATAGTAAGACATTAAGTTCAAAACACTTATAGAATCACGTTAGGTGTCAAAATAATGAAAAAGCTTATCGATAATACAAGTATTTTTCCCAGTAGGCCTTCCACATCGTGACATGTGTACTACCCCATTTGAAAAAATAGAACCAAAGCTTAAGAACCAGGAAAGAAAAACAAGGATGCTCAGAATCCTAACTGATACTCCAATTAAAGAAGCCCTCAGACAAGAGCAGTTAGAAGCGACAAAGAAAAAAAAAATGGGCAGAACAAAACAAAAAGGAGAAATTACTTTAAAATTTACAAGTTTCTATTGAAGCAGAAATGGAAGACATCAAAGAAAAAAAGTATGAAGCCAAAACCTGCGACAGGAAAAAAGTTAGTACACTCTAAAAAGGAAATTAATGAACGATTCTGTTCACGAAGTAGAAAATTGTGGTTGCATCTATTGTTTGAAAGTACAAAACCAATCAAAAAAAGGACAAGACAAGGTTCCATGTCTTAAATGTCGAAACGGAGTCCCATGACAAGTATGCGAAAAGAAATATTTTTTTTTTGTTAGTAAAATCTATCAGTGATGAAGAAGATGACTAAATAGTTTCTGTTTTTAATTAGCAATAAATCCTATGATTTTAAGGCTCTTTAATTAATTATTTGAGATTGTCTTATTTTTAAAGTGTTTTAAGAGAAATACAATATTTAAATTTGGTTAAATATCTATTTCACTTACTCCATGGTATCATTTGTAATACGCGTAAATGTGCCCCCACTCGATGCGTAAACTTGCCTTGTGTTCGGGGCAAGTCAACGCAGCCGACTTGGACTCAAAAAACATTTTTTTAACGGTTAAAAACACAAGCTGAGCAACAACTGAATGTACAAGTTTTGACTTCAGTAACTGCTTCATAAAACCACTATGTCTAAAATTTTCTAGGTTCTAACATAAAAATTAGAAAATTCACTGAAAAAAATCCTCGTAAATGTGCTGGTCTACTCTATTATTTTAATACATATTATCCAAGTGCTGAGCTTGATGACGCATGCAGTGTTGCTTTACAGGCTGCAATCGCCAACATCAGTTTTCTGTCAACCATATCTGGAAGACTAATGAGACCAAAAAATGAAGCGCGCCAGTTTCTTATAATTTATAAACCAAGATAACGCGCTATTTAAGATGCTTGCGGGAGCGTAAAAACTCGAGTCATTAAAGCAAAATTAGAGGTTCATAGCTTTGCCAACTGTTAAAGTAGTCGGACGAGCCAGGGCTCCAAGGAGCATGTGCAGTTTTTGGATGAATTTCTAATTAGATTTGAATGGATGTGAGTTTGCATCTAATTCTAATGCCTGATACTAAAATTCTGTATTTGAAACTTGCTGTGCTTTCTTCCGTCTTTAAACCATTTTAGACTTTGATATTGATTGTTTTCAAATTAAAATTTCTTAAAATTATATACAGAATGGTCCAAAAATAGGCGTAACCCGCTTTTATTTGCAACATTATGTCAGTTATGTTGAATATTTGTTTTACACAGTTACCTGTAAGGCTTAAAAGTCATAAATATCGGTAAGGGCACCATCCATATCGTAACACAGCTGAATTTTGTGCCAAGTTCTCGCAGATGTTTTGCCAAAAAACATCTGCGATAACATGGTGCAGAACTCAGTTTTTTTACAACGTGGATAGTGTTCTCCCCATGTTACGACTCTTAAGGTTTATAGGTAACTGTGTGTAACAAACTTTCTACCATAATCAACGTAATGTTAAAAATAAAAGGTGGTTTCGGCCAATTTCGGCCTTACAATCATTCTGTATACACAGACACGTATACATGATAGTATGCCTTCGGCCTACAATCGTTCTGTATACACAAAGCACTAAAGGTCAAGCTGTTCTTCTAGCTTCGCCCTTGGACTGACAACTTCTTTATTTTTGTCATCGTTTAGAAATTGAAGATTTGAGTGTCGTGACTACAACAAGGGCCGCCGAAAGCCACGGCGGGTCCCTTGTAAAAGTGGTTACCGCCCTGCCCCCCTATAAAACTTATAAAATTCGCTACTCCGGTTTGAAACCGAACCCTCTCAAGAGACCCTAGTTTCTGACTAGTCTGACTGGGCTTCTCGTCGGCCCGGACTACAACGATCTGCATTTGGATCTTGTATGCCATTATATCATCTGAATAGCTTTAAAAAAAGAGATATGGGGGGGGGGGGTGATAACAAATAAAACGCATCTTATTTGCATGAATTCAAATCAAATCTTGTGTTAGGGTCTTATAGCTATCAACTCTGATGTAAAAACTACGGCAGATAATAAATGATTGCTGAAATCTACTCTAATATAACAATTACGCCTGTTTGAAATTTATAATTAAACATAGATACATTGCAACTGTTTTTCAAAGCAAGCAAGATTTTTATTCCATCCCAACACCAACTAATTTCTTATAAATGCATACAAGTCGCCGGTGTTTGGAAATGCATACCCACAACATGCAACCATAGCGAAGCGGAATCATCTGAACAATCTTTCAATTAGGTTCAGAGGAAAAAAACATCACCAACTAAAAAGCAAGAAAAAATGAATACACATGTAATCAAGCACATCTGCTTCTGATGTCCCGTACCAGCTGACTTGATCCACCGATTTATACACACACAGCAATGCGCGAGATTTTGCTTGCACAATTCCGCTCTTTGTGTTCTCTCGGCGGCCTTAACAAGAACCCAGTCCATCCATAAGAAGGGATGTCGTGTCTGTAATTATGGCTGTAAGCCAAAGTCGCTTGGAAGAACGTCCCGAGTATCTGTTATGCGCTTAAAGATACAATCTTTCTCTGCCAAATTTAGATTGGCAATGTCTTCGGTCTCTGAGAAGCGTATGAACGTCTCCGTCTGGTAGGGAGCTGTCATAATTGGTTACGGCACAGTTGGAAATTAAGCTGTCGCTGTAAATTAACCGAGAAATTTAAAATTTCTTGTTAGAGTTGAGATACATTTTATCAAGTAGAATATGCCTCGTATTAAATCCCATGGAGATAAAAATGCTACTTTGAGAATGACTGACTTTTGAGGCAAGTTTTAGGTTTTGAATTTAGACTTAATTTGCATGGGACCTCATAGGAGCCTAATTCCTGTCCTTTGTTTTCAATGTCGTGTGATTTTTTACGTATTAGAGGAAATTCAGCGTCTTTACATATATAAATTTTGAAGGCAGTTGGACTTCGTTAAGAACTAAGCCCTGGTTCTAGGAAGAAGGGCGCGGACAATCGATTAATTGAATGGGTCTCTTGAGGAAGGGCATATGACAAAAATAATACCTTTTTAAGAAATTTGAAACTTTCGCGTTATTGTTACTATTCGAAATGATTGTGGAAGGAAGAAGAGCATATGTTGCACTTGATCTTCATTAATATTCTTCATTTGCGCGCTTTCTTTATTTAGTACTACCTGTAAAATATTTAATTTGTAACATGTGCCCTACTTCTAGGGACCTATTCACTTGTCATTCAAAAAATAATAGTTTTAATAATTCTCAACAGAAATTTTTTGATGGTTAGATGTTTGTCAAACTATCAATATGTTACAATAAAAAATAATCAAGTAATCAGACATTTATTTATTTATTTGTTTTGAAGTTGCAGCTGTTGAAAGTAATCAAAAACAGCAGCTTTAATCTGCCATAGCTAGCATTCATTTCACACGTTCATTATCTTCCTTTTTTCCGAGGGAACAAGTCTTTGGCTTTAATTTAGAGAAGTTTCGCTGGAAGCAATTCCGATTGTCCTCCAAACTTCCTTTCTAAATTTCTCACTAACGGATCCTGCTTTATTTTATATATGTAACTATTATATCTCTTCATACTTTTACATGAACATATCTCATATAATAGTCGAATTATTCAGCCGTTTGTCTGTAATAAGACTCAGCAGATTTTATGGTTTTGCAAACATATTTATGCTTTAAATTTTGTTTTCGATCATTTTAATCTCCTGTTGTGTAAAGAAAGAATTTCGTTTAATTCTGAGTCAAAATAAAAGCTAAAAGTTTTCAATTTCTGAACGATAATTTTATTTTTAATTAAGAATTTACAAGAAAATACTCGTGGGACGGAGGTTTAGGTTGGAGAAAAGCTGATAAATTTCAATTAGCACCATTAGAGTTCAAATTAGCCATTATTTTTATAAACATACGATTCTGAATATTCTTTTAACATATAGTATACGCCTTATTAAAAATAAAGTAAGTAATCTTTTACTATAATTAAATTGCACTTACAAATCACTCAAAAATTACTCAAAAATTTAAACTGTCCGTTGGGATTATTGGGCAAAACCGTACAAATTACGAAGCATAATTGCATAATTTAGGGAGAAAACCGGAACTTCATAGTAAAAAAAAAAACATTGTGACTGCAGATTCATTGTAACGGTTCTATCTTCAGTAATAGTTCTTATCCTGTAATAGTTCTACATAACTATTGAGATTTTACAAACCAACCCAGCTGCCAGTCAAAAACCATAAATTTTACGGAATTTTAACACAGGGGGAGGGGGGGTATCACACATTCCTCGTTATCATCTTCCAGTTTTCAATGATGCAAGCAATGCTTAAAATGTGTGCAAAGTTGAAACGATATCCAAAGAAAATAATTCACAATTCACCATTTTTTACTTAAAAAGAAAAGATTTGTTTGGAATTCAGCATGATCTAATGGTTTTCTTTTATAAAACTGGTTTAAATTTATGCAGATATTTTTGAAGCAGCTCTCTCTAAGAGTGAACAACTTTAACGTAAAGTGTTAACAATGGGACATAGCTAACTACTTTTGTGGTTCTTTCATTTAGGCAGCTACATTCCCAAACCATGTGTTTACTTTTCTTTGGCTTTATTTATGATGAAAGTAAAATAGCCAATCACAAATGCTTCAAACTCAGCTTGGAATTATATCAAAAATTCAAACACTTCAAGCCATTTTCACCATGGAGAACTTAGACTCAGCAAAAGTTATTCCTCCAGTCTCCAGTCACATAAGAATTCAAATCAATCAACAGTAGTACACTGAAGAACGACAGTTTGATGTTCCATGATCATTACTTAATGTCTGAAGAGATCTAAAAGAATAAATAACCATCTCGTTCGGCTTTGAATAATGATTTGTGTACTGTGAGCTGTGAGCTACTCACGAGATTTGTAAAAGGAAATCTAAGAACTACGGCAGAAGACATTTCGCTAAATGTCTTTGTTCAGTGAGAAATATTATTATCAACCTTAAATCATTAGAGACTCGAAGTTGAGGCATTTAGTTGTTGTCATCAATAGCCATATTACAAACGAAGGCTGCCTTGTAGGTATTGTGGTGAATGAAATCGTATATAAGTAATAATTGTAATTGTTAAAGTATTAATACATGTTAAAATTAGGTAAACATTACTGTATGTATTGAGAAAAAATGCTTTAAAAAACATTGCAACAGCAAAGTATCAAATTTAAAAAATACTGAGAATAAATTTCAATTCATTACATACGGCAAAACAAACAAATTCTGATTCATGACGCAAGCTGATAATTAGCGGAATATCATACTTTTTGAGCATTTTTATAGCAGATCACGATGAGCAATATTAGATTCGAAATTAAGTTAAAAAAATTATTGCAGATCCTCCTTCATACATATTAGATGAATATTTCAAAGGAGTAAAACCGTGTGCCCTGTAAGAATACAAACTAAGAAAACATATCCAGAAGGAATGAAACAATGCAACAGTTCGTAAACATTAAAACAACTAATTTTTTTAAAAATGATAACAGTAATGAGAAACGAACAGCAGTTGTTTTCTTCCTCTGTTTAAGTACTTTTGGAGGCATTATTTTTGAGAAAAAAATGTGGGGTCAATTTTTGTTTGAAAAACAAAAAGTTTCTGTAAGAAATGAATGAATACTTTTGTGCAGAGAAGTAAAAGGAAATAACCTACGTTTTTTATCGCACAAAATTATAGATTACTGTTGACACGCGTTGCGAGGTTTCATGGAACCCCATTTTCAATTAAAAGTAGCGAGCTTTTAGATGTAAAGATATCGGGTAAAAGCAGTACTCTGTAAGAAGTTTCTATGCTTATTATTGATACTTTCAACAACAACGAAAATAATAATAATTATTATTTTTATTATCATAACAATCATTTAAAGGTCGTTTATTATCATCACATCCGCTGTGATGTCTTTGTCATAATCACAACTATTGTCGACTCAATTTTCTCTATATGGTACTGATTTGCTGCTTTTAACTTTCGAACTATTTTTAGGGATATTTCTTAATTCAACGAACTGCCTTCAATGTGAACAGTTTTCATGACATTTAATGGGTGTAGACTACCACTTCAAGATCAAATTTTTCAACTTAAATAATCTCATTCAAATGATCAACGCTATTTCAAACGCTTGATTGTTAATAACGTCATCCAATGAAATGCCCTGGTTTTGTTTTCATAGTTGTGTAAGAATATTAGGAGCCCTTCGGAAGCTTAGAGAAAATCTCTTTTCTCCTGTAATCAACATTTTAATATTAATCGAGCTTTTAAATTGTTTTATTCCTTCTTTTTCTCTACGTGAGTTTGTTTTCTGATTTGCACCTTCACCTATTTTTGCGGAAACGCATGCAACACTAAAAACAGCTTTTATTTTTTCAAGCAGAAAAAAGGAATTAATTGGTTTTTTGCTTCAGTAGTCTGGAGTAAACGGTATCTCTAGAAATATGGAGTGATCCAAGAAAATTTCAAAAACTGAAGACAAAGACAGTTTTTACAACAACGTTGGCAAAATAACAACGACGCAACAAATGCCGCGTAAGAAGGAAGCAGAAAAATATAAACGCGAATTTTTTTCAACTTTACAGTAGAAGAAATATATCAGGAAAATTAATCAATCGTTAGTTCATTCAAATGCTGAATGATTTAGGCCCTAATTTCCTTTAGACTTGTAATTCGAAAATGAAACAACAATAAAAATATTAGTAATAATGTTACATAATAACAACAATAATAATAATAATAATAATAATAAAGATGACAAAAACAACAATAACAATAAAATAATAATAAATGCATACAATACTAATAATTACAATAATAATAATAATAATATATACAATACTAAAAATACCAATAATCATAATAATAATATATACAATACTAAAAATACCAATAATCATAATAATAATAAATTCAATAATACTGATAATAATCATAATAACAATAAATACAACAACAACAATAAAAATAGTACTAATAATAATCATCATAATATCGATAATAATAATAATAGTAACTATATTAATGTATACGATACTAACTATAACAATATATACAATACTAATAAATATCAATAATCAGAATAGTAATAAATTCTATTCTTCTCATAGTAGTTACAATAACAATAAATACAAAAACAACAACAACAACAACAATAATAATAATAATAATAGCAACAATAACAACTATAATAATAATAATAATAATAATAATAATAATAATAACAGCAACAACAATAATACTAACCACAATAATAATAATAATAATAATAATAATAATAATAATAATAATAATAATAATAACAGCAACAACAATAATAATAACCACAAAAATAATAATAATAATAATTATAATAATTTTCAAAAGCATAAGTTTCGGAAAAGTGCGATTAGTAAGACGGTCATTTTTTAGTAACTTAAAAAAAAACTAGAATTCCTTAAAGTGATAAAGCAAAAATTGCATGAAAATTGTTTTGAAAACTCTCATCTGATGCAGTAACTTCTGCAGAAAAGCATTATTGCTATATTCCGGCCATCAACTTTTTGACTGGACATAACCTAAATTTAGAAATCTCGTGACATAAAAAAAGGAAAAAAAATCCTTCGAAACATTTCATTCATGGCTAGGTGGCGCTGCATGAGTTTTTATTCGCACAGCATTTGTGACTAAAATCGAAAACGCAAATAAATACACAAATGATCGGTGCAAAAAGTCGTTCCTTTTTTTGCGATCTCCCTACCAACGCTGACTTGATACATCCCGAGCTTCTTGCCATGCAACATTAAACAGGCAAAATCCAAACCCATAAAGCATTATAGCTTGAAAATGCATTCTAATACTGTTAGAAAAGCGATTTCCTTTTTCAGCGACCATTTAGGAAAAGTAACTTTTTTATGCGGAATATATGCGCGCTTTTTTAAAGTCGTTTGCTTAAAGATGCATTCGGATTTCTATTTAAGTTCTCAGCCGCTTCGTTGTAACTGTAACCTATAATCATTTGCCCAGAAGCGATACACATCATATTATAATACCAAAATCGCCGCTGTAATGTGCATAGCGAATAACGAATTTATAAATAAATAATATCCGTTTTCAGAGTTTTTTTTTCCCTCCATCCGCTTTTGAAGAAAAAAATAAACAAAATATCAAATAAACGTAATTCGTTTAAAGATCAGGTAATTTTATTATTTGGCAAAATGTTTATGGGCAATTAAATTAAACGTTTTTTATTAAGTGCTCATTACTTATTTAAGCAGACTGAAAAACCTGTACAAAGTGGTTTAAAAGAAGTTTTCTGCAGTTTTTTCAGAAAAAAAGGAAGCAAGCTTAAAAAGATCAAAGTGCCTACTTAATAATTTCCTATTCGTAGAAACGTCGAGCTTTTATTTGAAGCAAAAACTGAAAGCGGTTTTTAACGTTTTATAAAAACATGATTATTCAGATCGAGTAAAAAATTGTGCCAATTATTTAGTAACATTTTTTACTAAATCCTTTGATGTATGTTTTTTTTTCTTTTTACAAGCATGTTTTTTAATCGTATTAAAGTGAAAAGCAATTCAGAAAATATCATGAAGAAATTAGCTTTTCAATGACGTACTTTTTATTACTGTAAGTTTAAGCAAATGTTTAGAAAAATTGCTTTTTATAATTAAGATCTACAGGAAACTCATTAGTATTTCTTTTTTTTTTTGTACTTATCGACATTCACTCATAATAGATATCAGAATTAAAAAATCGTATTTTAAATGAAAAGTCACGGGATGCGTTAGAAAGTAGACGTTGCGTAAAAATTGTTTTGAAAAATATTAAGTTTTTCGTAGTGCTTCACTGCTTTTAGATTTTTCAAAAAATTGCTTTCAAGTTTCGGATCACATGCTTTGATGTTAATTACAAATTGAAATTAAGTTTTTTTTTTTTTTTTTTTGCAGTCATATATTTTTTCCTCACCGTCTTACTTCGGACACATGAATTTCAGTTAAGCATAAATTAAAAACTCTGCTCTCCTTGAAATAACATTTTTCTTTAAATACATTTGAGTTCAGTTAATGGAAATCATGGAAATATTTTGCGATTGAGAGTCTTTTCTGCTACTTTGATTAAAAATAAGAAACTAGAAAACTATACGTAAAGTACATTCGAATATTCCCAAATATTGTGAAATATCTATACACGGAACTTTTGCATAGCAAATTTTCTATGCGAAGAAAGTGTTGAAGAAATTTCAAAATGCATTTTTCTAATATAGTGCAAAATATGGTCTATATACAAGAATTCCTAAGATATATTTATTATTTCCAGTTGTCTCTAGTTTTTACCTCTTACTTTCTCTCACTTCCTTACTCTCTCTTCCTCTCTCTTTCTTTATCTCTCTCTCTTTCTTACTCTCTCTTTCTTTATTTCTCTCTCTCTTTCTTTATTTCTCTCTCTCTTTCTTACTCTCTCTTTCTTTATTTCTCTCTCCTCTTTCTCTCTCTGTCTTTCTCTCTCTCTCTCTCTCATTACTTCCCTTTCTCTATCTTTCTATATACCCATCTCCTTTTGAAATCATGTAATGAATTGTTTACATTGAGGAGAAAAAAAAGCATAAGTATTGCTAAGAAAGCGATTAAATTCGCTAAATCATAATACATAATTTTTCTAGTTATTTAAGACGGGCGAGAAGGTATTTGGATAATAAATCAAAGTTTTTTATATTTCAAATGAGCATGTCGTCACTTTGTGAATATCATTCGTTATGTGAAACTTTGCTCGTTAAATGATTTACTTATTCTTTCATTGTTATAATAATAATAATAATAATAATAATAATAATAATAATAATAATAATAATAATAATAATAATAATAATAATAATAATAATTATTATTATTATTATTATTACCTTTATTGTCATTATTATTGCTATTGTTATTATCATTTATTTACTTTTCCTTTTTCTGTGTGAATTATTTGTTACACGAGGTGCTCTGTAACTCTGTAAGACAGGTTTGTCTACACTTTTAGTCTCCACTTACCACAAATACTCAATTGGGTTAACATACTGAACATTATTATTATCAATGTATTAACTTAGAAATTTTACTGCATCGTGTTGCTAAAAGTAAACGTGGGAAAAAATTTAATTTTATTAATTGCTTTTATCTTTAAACTTGATTTTTTTTCCTTTCATTCTTGTTCCAACCAATTTCCTAGTTTGTATATAGTATATAACTTTTTTTTTGAACTTTTTATAACAAAGGAAGAAAAAAAAGTTAATCCTTCAACGTGATTAAAAAGTCGACCAAAACGCAGTGTGCGGTTAATACGAGCATCAATAGCTTCTTCTTAATCCTGGGATCCAGGCTCTGGCAGCATCCAAAACGCTCGTCTGCTCTGAAGTGTTTCGACAGGCGAGAAATTGCTCCCCCTGAAAATCCTGATCCGCAGCCCTGATAGCTTTCACGACTAATCCGCGTGTCCGCAAACCTTTCCCACTTGCTCTATTTTTTATACACCCATATCATTCTGGTCACTTTTCATCTGAGAGTGGCCCGGTGTGGGAAGGTTTCAGCTTTTTATGGAGAACTTCTGGATGACTGAATCGTTTTTCTGCTTGGTTAAAGGAATCCTTTCACTTATTGTTCACAGTTTTGTGTTGATTCTCAGATCTTCCGCTTTGACGCCACGGAAGATTCATCCTTACAAACTTGGGCGTCTGTTCGTAAAAATTTCACACTTTGCGTGTCGCTTCCTATTAGGTTCAAAATGCCGAAATAGATCTTTCGTTCCTATGTAGAAGTCTATCAAAGCTTCAATCATAATGCTGTTTCATTTCAACATTGTTGGTCCATTGTGTCAATGCTGTACCATAATGAAGATTTTGTCTTGCTATAAATATAATTCCTGGTGGAATTATATGTGATACTCTTTTTTCGAAACATCAACTGCATTGCAACTGAAATTGGATTAGAACTTGCAGACATTATACCAAATCGAAACATCTCTCTTTTATATCATTAAAAGATTCAGTTTTATGAACGCGAGAATAAATTAACTGAAAACGGCCTAAGATTTTGGAGATACGTATCTAGTTCAACTAATATTTTTTCTCAACCTTGAAAGGTTTGCGTTTTGCCTTGAAATAGTTGTTTAAACCGAAGAAAAAGATTATTTGATATAATTTGACGTCAAAGCTTTGTGAAAACCGTATGTTTAAAAGTGTAACCTTAAATTTTTGTTTTTGCTCTAAGATTTGGCCTTATCCTATAACTTTTACAATTTTTTAGCTAGCTTTCAACCACTCTAGGTAAAACTACATCTCTGGTTCAAATGAGATCATACTTTTCTTTCAAGTTTCACTATGGAGATTATTTCAATTTCATAGGCTAGCAAAATATTTTTTTTTCATAAAAAAAAAACACTTGTACGTTATGATTTTAGGCGAAAGCATGCAATATATTTTAGGATCAAGTTTCAATAACGCATGACAGACATGTTTCGATGAAATCATCGTTATTGAAATCTGGTTAGGTTCTGATTAGTCGTTAAAATGTGTATCACCTTGTGCTAATGTGTGTCATGTTGTTCTACGCCTTTCGTAATCATTAATATTGAGCATTTTTATTGAAATCTCCATTAAAATAATTTTATCTTATGCCACATTGATTTAATAAAGCTTTAAAAATACACTGCTTCATGTTTTGTCAATGTAATTAAAATGTTTTGCATTAAAATTTTGAGACCTTACAAAAAGTATCTTGTCGGGGAGAGTTAACATCTCACAAATGATTCAATAAATAATCCCAAACATTTGACTCTAAAATTGTATTTTTCTTTCAGTGAACGAAGGAAGAGACCTAAATGGAGACCTTCACGACGAGGAATCCAAAAGGCAAAGAGCACATTACAATGGAGACCAAATTTATGCAACGGTGAGGTTTATTATTATTTTTTTTCTTTTTGCTTTAATTCGAGCTGACTCTCTTATATTGTTTGGTTAGTAATGTCATTCTTGTGAGAATTTCGAAATGCATGGACAATTTATTTTGGAGTTCTCATTGGGGGTTTAAAAATATTCTAATGGAGCTCCCTTTTCTTTTATTCAGGACTTAATTTTCATGGGAGCTCACAGGAGCTGCGTTCCTCCACTTCTTTTCAAATTTAATCAAATTTTTATATTTTTGACTGATTGATTTGAATTCAGACTGTTTACGTACGAAAATGAGAACTGAAAACTATATGACCCTGGCACATCTTTTGTCAGAAATTAAGCCCTGCTTTCAAAAGTTCCATGAAGGCTAAAAACACAATTACATCATTGAAACACGAGTTAAACAATTTGTTTTCGAACGTTTTTAGAAAAGAAATATAGCTTGATTTCAGTTTGTTCAGACTATTTTTAAGAACTATTTTTCCGATCATTATATAATAACTTGTGAGAATTCATGAATTCAAGAATACAAAATGTCAAAATCTTGCTTAAATGCTGAAAAACATCATGGTTATTTTGTTTTCGGAGTGTGTGTGTGCGCGCGTGTGCGTGTGAAGCACTAAAAACATGTTTGAAATTATTTATTCGTTGGCATTTTGTTACAGAAACAGAAAAAAAAATTAAAAGTGTTTAAGCCAGAGCTGTGCAATTCCACGGGCTACTAACTGACATTTTTGGAGCAAAACAGTAAATATTTTGCAGCATTTAAACGTGGTAAATTATATGTCGTGCAAGCGATATTTTCCTCTGAATTTTTGTGATTTTAAGCTGGATTTAATGGCATAATTGAATTCCCGAAATACATTTTGAATATTAAAAAAAAAAAAACGTTAAAAGCATGGTAACTGACTGACATGCTACGTTTTAAATATTCAGTCAGCTACCATGTTTAAAACAGATTTTTAACAATCATCCAAATTGTATTTCGGGAATTCAGCTGTGCCATTAAATCTATTTTTCGTGGAATTGCCCAGAAAACAACGTCGTTTCTCTTTTTCTGTATTGCAGCAGATGTGGCCGAAATGGCCTAAAGATGACCTTAAAGCTGGAGCCATGGTGCCGGACCTAACGGCTGCGGCCGTGGCCGGTGGTGCCCCGTACACTCTCCAGCAGTTTCCTACGACTCCCGAACAAGCCTTCACGCCAGTAGTCACAACCACATCTTCCAACGAACAACTCAAAAACGACATCTCACATTACGACGCCGCCATGTCAGCAATGACTTCCCAAGTACAGTCTTCAGCTGTCTATTCCCCACCTTTAGGTAAGCAGATTTTATTCCCCGTATTTTTTTTTTTTTTAATCATAAAGTCTTGTACATGACAAGTGGAAATTAGATTCAACACTTCAATACAACTTGAATTATAGGGGAGAGTGGGGATACTAAGGGCTCGAGTAAGATATCAGGGGCCTTAGACCAAACACATCTTTTGTAGCCCCATTGTAGTCAAATCTCACAATTTTAGCCATTCGCTAAAACAGTTCCCTTAAAAGGGGATGTCTTAAACCACGGCTTAGTTTGCCTATTCGGTTAATCAAGTCCTGAGAATACTTGATGCTTGAGGAAACTACAGTTGCCTCAAACCGCAAAACTAAAAAATACACAATTTTAATGATACTAACATTGAAATTGTGTGTTACCGAGCAGGCATGGTAGGTTTACATCCGACATTACAGACGATAAAATTCCCACATGCTTTTAAGATTAGGTGTGATTGTCAGTTTCATTGGTATGATAAGTTTTTGGGATTCAGGATCAAAACGGTTGCTGGCTTTCTTGAAGAAACTAAGCAGTACATACATTGTTTTTATGATATGGTTCAGAAGATTCGAAATGGTATCACAAGTGTGAGAAGTACCAATTTGTGGCTTCTGTCTCCAGTCTCCCTTTCTACTTGTCATTCGTTGCTCGTTTGGAAAGAAGGAGTTATACCTTGTATTTGCTGAATCTGAAGAAAAGTCGTTGTATTTATATATATATGTGTTACATTAGCCGTCTTGATCAATCGCATTGAAGCCAGGTTGTGATCTTTTGCGCGTGAGTTTCAATCGTCGCATCACATGATGCTTTTTTCCTTTTTCTGAATGACTTCACTTAAGACCTGTTTCATGCAGCATTTTCTTCACAGCTGTTTACACCAATAAAGTTAGTAATAGGGATCCACAGTCTTGTTTTTTTTTTTGCTGCTGCAAATTGAAATGGAAGCAAATAAAATTGCAATTGCACATGGTGGAAATTTTAGTTAAAATTCCTTGGAGACAACCTAATTGAGAATAAGTGGTAATTTTGTAAATTATGCGAATGCATAGAAAAAAAACCACACTCGGAAATCTATAGGAAACACTAATACAAAACAAATGATGTAAATAATATGAGAAGTATGTCAACAAATGAAATCGAAGGCAATACATTGTGGTACTTTTCTTTGTGGCAAATAATATCAACCATCAATAAGTTCAACAATCAATTGAATAGCATAATTGTTTTTAAGGCTTTTTGTTACAAACTGGCAACTAGTAGCGGCGATTCGGGGGGGGGGGATAAACGCCCCCCTCACTTTTTATGGTTCATTTGTGTATTTTATTTTCCAATAAAAAAAAACTAGAAATTATAAAAACAAAAGTAAAAATGTCAAAATTTTCAAATCATAATTATTTGTTTCACTTTGCATATCTGTCTACGAAACATTACTTAGCACAAGCAGTAACTTTTAGTTTATGTATTCATCGTTTAGACATTAGTAAATCACTTGTTTTAATTAAGCAAGCCATACTTGCTCAATGAACTTATTACCAGGTGTTTGTGATACCTCAAAATACTTTGGGGTATAACTCTAATTAATGTCTAAGTGTTTCTTCGGGGGAAGTTCTTGTACTGTCTATCCACGGATTGTATGGAAAGGCAAACATCCGGTTTACACGCGGAAATGGACCAATCTATTAGTTTTCAGGGATGTCAGATTTTACAGTTGTATGTTAGCCTCTAAATTAAGCAAAGTCTCATTCAAATGAGCGGAATGCGCGCATAAAATTTTTATTTTTCTCCTCATTCAGATGGAATCGCCTTAACTGGATGTTTGCCAATTCCATACAATCCGTAGTCAAACAGTATACATAATTCATTAAAGTCTTAAAAAAAGCGTGAGTTAAGCTGTTAGATTTACATCAATTACCACTCATGTGCTCTCAAAACCAACCTTAGCCAAATTTTGTATTTTTTTTCTTCTTTCATTTATTTTATTTATTTATTTATTTATTTTTTTTTGCTGCCGTCATCGTTTTTTCGCCCCCCCCCCCTTTTTTAGCCCCAATCGCCGCCTCTACTGGCAACATACATGAAATGAAAAATCTGCATAAAACCGGTGGCGTCATCGATCAAGTTTTAACCCACTATAGTTCCTAACTCACTTTAATGTACCTTCTCGTATTGTTTTTCAGGCATATGTATATGTTTTAATTTGTTGAAACAAAAAGAAAAGATGTAGAATGTATTTGAACCCTCAGCATACAATCGAATTTTCGTTTCAACGATTTTGTTCGCTTATTAATGGTATTAAAAACAAAACACATCTTGCAGTGAAAACATATTCACTCGTCAAAACTAGATGAATAAAGTTCTTTTATTCTGAAGTCAATGTTCAATTCCTACGGCCCGATGTAATGCATTCAGTTATAAAAATAAGTATTCAGTTTTTCGGGAGTAGGGGGCCGGAGAAGCGAAGGAGAAAAAAACAACAACATTATTTTCACAAAAAAGACACAAAAACTTGATCGTGAAAGTATTCGAAATTTCGAAAACTTTCTCGGTCGGAGTTGGGGAAAAAAACACAGGAAATACCCGAAAGGAAAAAGTGATAGGCCAAAAGAACAATGAGTGTGGGAAGTTGGATAAGCTGGTTCTGAAAAAAGAGACATTTGCGCGCGGTCCTGGACGCAAATCCCAGACTATGGTCTCACACCGCATTCGTCATGCTACGGAGCCCCAATTTCCTACTTGGCTGAATATCTTTGTTTGGCGAGAGTTTGGCTCACCCCCTTGTAAAAAAAAATATTAGCAACGGATCGGAGCATTTTCTATCAATTTGGCACTTTTTATTTTACATTTAGAGTCCGAGTGAACAGATTTATTTTGTAGCAAAATTGATTTGTATTTCAAATATTTTATTCCGCTTGTTAAACATTCCGTTTCTTATTTCACTGTGAAATAGTGAAACATGTAATGAAATTTTTTACTGGGAAAACAAGGTTCGTAAGTGGTAGAAATCAATTTTATGAAAATTTAATTACAAATTTTACTGCCTATTTAACGTTACTTAGCTTCAGCGTCAAATAATCGAATGTCAGTTTTAAATATTAAATGCCTGCACGGTCGACTCGCTGTCTGAATCTGTCGAGTCAGTGTTTTAATTCTCAATGTTCAAATCCAAGCCTTGTATAGAGAGCTTTTCTCGACTTCCTGCAAACCATTTGCAGATGCTGTAAATTTGGGGGTACATGAGAAAATGCAGAAAGAATTTTTATTTTGCTGTCAATATTCTTCTTATAATATGAGCTAGCAATGAGAGTTCTATAAAATGGGTCGTTAAATTCCTTTTAAAGTAAATTTGATTTTTTAAATATTTTTTTAGAAATTCATAGCACATTAACTTGGCAACTAGAGCGTATAAAATACATTTATTAAGAGTAAAATTTTAAATTATTTTTGTACTTTCGATTTCTGAAGGCTTGAAACTATCGAGTGAAATCAGCATCCTTTATCATTTTCAAAAACAAATTTAAATTTTGTTAATCTATAACGTTTTGGCTTTTGAAATTAATTTTATTCAAAGGTATTTTTGATTTTTAAATTTAAAAATGTTCAAAAATGACATCATGCTAGGTTCAAACACTAGGTAAGCTGTCATTAGAAAGGTTTTCTAAATCATGTTGTACAGCACAGCATAATTAGTAAAAGTCGAGAAATCAGAAAATACAACATGGTTGATAAAAGTTTTTCTAAATCTACCAGGGATACTAGTGCCAACCAGAACCGAATTTAGCTCCATGCGACCCGTAAGCAGATTTGAAATCTGCCGCCCCCTCCCCATAAGAGAAGCAAAAACTCAAAAACAGGCCAAGACGTTTCACATTCATGGGCGTACCAATAGGAAGTCACTGCGTGAGCTTCCAAAAACATTCCTTATTCGGCAAAATTTGCTGTCAATTCGGAAAATTTGGAGAAAATATTGCAACTTATTATTTTTTCTTTTTAAAAATTTTTAAAATTGTTTTTTAAAGATGCCCAACGTTCCTTCTCCGATGTTATGTACGTCTGTATGATATGCGCGTAAACTCGCGTTTCATCATTCGGTAAAACTAGAATTTTCTCCCTCCCAAGAATTTTAGTTCGATCCGTATCTGTTTATATTTACGTTGATCAATTACTATGATTGAAAAACATTTGATTTTCAGAAAATATGTAAAAGTAATTATTATTATTATTAGATTTCAAGAAAAAAATTTCTATGAGAAAAATGAAAGAATGCTAAAATTATACATTCAAGAATAAAACAATCAATTAAAAAATGTGTTACTCAAGCAAAATTTGCCGCCGCTGAAAATTTTGCCGCCCTAATTGGGCCCTGGTGCCATCTATTACCTAAAAACAGATGAGAGTTTTCTTTGCAATTTGTGCAAGTTATCTTCAAATGTTCAATTGTGGCACTTAACCCATTTGCTTCTAGGTGCTTCAAGTTGTCAAGAGCTTCCTAATAATTTGTGCTTCACTTGTACTGATTTTTAAATTTATTTACACTCTTGTTCTTCATATTCAATGTTTTGTTTGATATAACTTTATTGCTAGAAGTCAATGATCATTTAAGTAGTGAGAAAAAAAAGAATGTAAGTGCCAAAATTAAAAATGTGCAGATAATAACTAGTGTTAATGGTGGGATCTATTCTGTTTCGGGGAAAGAGATACCACTAGTAACCCTGGTAGGTGCTGATGTCCAGCGCCGTTTCCAAGGGGAGGGTTTTAGGGATTAAACCCCTCCCTTGGAGAAAAAATAAGCAAAATGAAGAAAATGTATATTTGACTTAAATTTACTTCAATGAGAAAGTTTGCGTTCAGCGTCTTTATTTTATTTTAATTTTCTCTCTGAAGTTTTTTGCGATTTACAACTGCTAAAGCCTTACAAGCTGATGTAATATTTCGGAAAAAGTATGGCGGACGAACCACTGAATGATCTACCAATGCAAAGAAAGAATATTGCTTATTGTAAGGAGCTTATGGTGAATTTGGCATATGTTACATCTATGAAGATGCATTAGTGATTGTGCTTGGCTATGTAATTTGCATCTGCAAAGAGCTCTTTCTTGTTTAGTTTATTAAGCATTATTTCAGAACATAACAACCTGATATACATTCTACATTATAAGAGAATTTGTGAAGAGTTTTTAATACTCATTGCAATATACTACATAGTAAACAGATTTAATTAAAAAGAAGCAAGCAAAGTTTGATTAAAGCGAATCTGTGAAACGAAGGAATACTTTGGTACTTGTACAGCTGGAGGTATCCTTCAAGAATACAGCAGTCCTTACATGTGAATAAACGCCATACTGGGATCGGCAATTTGTCGTAAAACTAAAAGCTGTAAGGGGGTTGAATTCTCCCCCCTCCCTACTGGTAAGATTAAAACCCCTCCCTTTATGAAAATCTGGACACGGGCCTGTGCTGTACATCATGATTTCGAAATACTTTTCAATGAAAGCCTTCCTAAGGTCTGAACAATGATCACGTTTTACTCAAAACTTTAACAATTAATTGAATCTTTTTGCTTCTCATTGCCTCAGTTGTAGATTGCGCAAGGAATAATGTATATAAATACTAACCTGCACTAAAAATTGTCAGCTATGTATTTTCCGAAGCACATATCAAAATTTTGCTCCTTGATCGCTTGCGTTTTCGTCGAAATATAAATATACATGGAAAAAAAAATACTTGACTGTTACTTGTCTTGTCACAAAAACTCTTCCTGACATTCATATGTCACGAAAACGCTTTCCTCATTGTGCCAGAAAGAAATATCTTTGTCAGATAGTATCAAACCTTATCTTGAGTGTAATTTCTTTTACCATTCCAACCAAATGCAAAAACCCCGGAACACCATCTCCCAAAAGTTCAACCGCTGAAAGGTCCCAAAAGCCAACAGGAGGCGACGTAACCAACCATCAAATTCGAACAAGGAGCGCGTCAATGGATCAGTCGCTCCGACGACTCAATCTTGGCTCGGCATCTTTTTCAGAGGACCCCCCATGGGGCCCCCACAACGATGACAGATGTTTGCACGCCCGATAAAGATACCAAATCTCACAGATCGCTTGGTTTTCGGACGATAAATAAATGAAAACTCCTTCCTTGCCGGTTGAGTTGCATTGGCACATTGTTGCTCTTCTGTTAAAGTTGAAGTAGATGTGATATCGTTAGGGTGCATATTTTTCACTTTCAAAATTGGCTTATCCCCAAAGCACGGTTGCCTGTTCCTATTTACATATTTTTTTATTTCAGTCCTTTTATTTTTCTTGCATTAAATATAAGAAGAAAATGTTCAGAAACGTTTTCATACGTATATTCCATATGATGATGATGCCTTGTTGGTTCAACGATATTAGGAGGCACAAAGTATCATTTTTTTTCCCGTTAACATGATTCACAAATTTCAAATTTTTGTCTCACTAATTTTTTATAAAAATATTTGTTAAATAAATAATAAGAGAAACTTATTCTCTACTTGTTGCGATGACTACGGCCTTATTATCAAAATGCTTATTGATGCTATTGTATCAAAATATGTAAATCAATTTTGAAGTGTTTTTCAGTTCAATTTTCAATTTCGAAAGCACTTATCGGGCCGCTGAAAATATCTTACTCAAAGAACTAGCCAATAAGTGAAACGTTATGTATTAAACTGAGAGTATAATTTGTTTATTCGTACAAATATCTTGCGTAGTTTTCCAGTCAATCCTGTTTTTGGAAACAAGATAGGGAGAAAGAGTTTTAGACCCGAAAGTTTATTTCCTCTACAAGAAAATGGGGCTTTTCGAAGTGTACAATTGACCAAATGAAGTGTTTTTAACAATTTCACAATAAAAGTTTTTTTTTTCGGGTAGGGGGGGAGGCATAAATGAGCTTGGCAAAGTTATGAACATTTCCATATTTCCTAATTTATAATCTTATAAATCGTAATTAAACTGTTTTAAACTGATAACTTGGAAAGAAATCAGAACAAGAAAAGTCTATCTGATACCTTATATATAATATCTGATACCTTAAAAATAAATAAATAAATAAATAAATTTAAAGTAGGCTTTTTCTATGATAAAAAAAATCTTAACATGCTAAAAGTGCCCTAATATCTGAAAACAATAGTTTATGTATCATTGCAAAAAATACCATGATAAAAGCTAAAACATAATAACCGTGAAGCATATGGCCAAAAATTATTGTTATGTTCTTAAAAACTTTAAACCTGTAATTCAAATCACATTAAGAATTAAATTTTGTATGATGAGTACAACATAACGATTTTAACCGTCACTTGGTTGTTTATCCAAAGTACGTATGCGATCATAACATAAGGCAATATAAACGGTGTGCTCAGTCACTCAAATTTAAGAACGTCTTCTTCAGTTGCATTTGCAAACGAACGAAAATACTTTTTCCCTTTGTAGTATTTTTTCTAGATATTTATTTATTTATTTATTTATTTATTGAACCACAGTAAAATAAACTTCATATTTAGTGAAAAAATGCCAGTAAAGAATAACCAACAGATTTTAATGTTCAGTAAAAATATTATAAGATCAAAATGTGCAAAAAATTGTGCCTTAATGCTTCAGAAATAAAATCATTATATTCAAATTTTAAAAAAATGCTGATCTTTACACTGTTGTTATTTTACCGCTTATTTTTAATATAGCCCCCAAAAATCTTTATAGTTTCACGCATTCAGTTTGCTCAAATTTCTGAAAGTTCTAGTCAATTAGCCTAGACAACGCTTCTTAACCTTACTTATTGAAGAAGTAGTTTCTGTTAAAGTTACTCGAGAGAGAGAGGGGGGGGGGGATTTTTCTTTTCCGTTTTTCCAAGAGAGTAATTTTTTAAGAGAACAGAATGGAATACGTATGGGAGCAAAAAATGTCATATCGGATTGTATTTATGGGCATTCATTATCCCACCCCCCTTACCCTCAACACCGTCATCTTGTGATAGATTCATCGAAGCATGCACTGTGAAATAGTACTATTTGCTATACTTAAGGATTCACGATTCCAAGAAAAAAACGCTTCTCCGTATTGATTATTTATCCTCTGCTTTTGATAGGATAAGAGATGGAGAAATAAGTAGACCTGTTACTGAGGGGAAAAAACTTTCTCTCTCTTTTTTTCTTCAATTATTGAAACAGAGGATGTGCAAAAAATGTTTCGGGTTCTCGAGAAATCGTAGTTGGAAATCAGGTTGTGTTAAATCAGTTGAAATTTGAGAGTACTGATTTGTTGACAATAGACAAATGTTTTATCTATTGTCAACACACCTTAATATTATCATTATTGTTATTTTATTATTATTATTATTATTTTGTTTTCAATGGGGCTGTATAAGAGACCCACCTCAAGAGGCGTCTGGGCCATAACCAGACCTAGTGCGCTCCCCTACAATGCATCAGTCTTTCGTGTGTCACCATTAAGGCTCTGATGCATGACACAATAGTTTTTTGACGCCCAGTTTCCACCAGATGGAGGCACCTGGGCTCTCATTTGATGCGAAATTGCACTAGGAATTTAATTTTGCCTAGGGAATTTTAAGCCAAACGAATACCCTAGGGATCTTTTACATGCCGCATAATCACAAGACGTGGGCACCGACGACTTTCTGCATCTCGAAAATCCACCGACTGGCCACTTTAAGCAGGCCTGAACCCGGGTCCACAGGCGTAGAAGGCCAGCCCCTAACCATCATGCCACCAGCCGGTCTATTATTATTATTATTGTTATTATTATTATTATTATTATTATTATTATTATTATTATTATTATACTTACTATTATCATTAATATTCTTAATATTAAGACGTCGATGTTTTTGCCTACTAGGGTTGATGTTTTTTTTCAACATCGGTATCTAACGCTCACAGCCATATGTTTATCCGATGTTGCTTTTTTTCATTTTATTATAAAACATTTGTCTATTGTAATAATATCAAGAAGTGACAAACAATGGGTCAGTGCATTCCCATACATATATATATATATATACATTAATGCTACATTATTAATTTTAACAATATCTGTGAATGTAACTTAAATAAATATAAGTAACAGGTGCATATGAATTACACCGCTAGCTCAGGCATTCCAGCTGAGGACTGCAGTTTCGTATTTATTAGCACTCATCAGCCCGGCATAGGAAGTGACTGAGTTGGAGGTGGAAAAACCTCTTAAGGAAGCCAAGAGTGCCAAACAAACTGGGAGCTAATATAGAATTAGCACTGACCAGATGAGTGACAGAAGCAATGGTTCGGTTCAACTCGAAGATAGAAAGCAAGGCATAGTATTATCAGTAAGTTACCGCCCTATAGAGAGGGCTAAGGCAGAAATACATAAAATACACGATGCGTGCTAATAAACACGAAACTGCAGTCCTCGGCTGGGATGACTGAGCTAGCTTCATGTATTTCTGCCTTAGCCCTGGCTATTGGACGGTAACCTACTGAAAATAACAGGGGTAGTTTCTTTGCTGAAAATATATGATGCAACTCGTATACAACGTGCGATGCTTCCAAGATCTTTTTAAAAGAAATTTTTACAACGTGAAATATTTTTTGCCCGTGGCTCGTAGGAGTAAATCTTGTATTCAGCTTCTGCACAGAAAAATAAGTCAAAAAATTGTAAAACAAATCCATAGGCGAAAAAAAAGATCGTTTTCTATGGTTTTCAAACTATTTTAGAGGAGAATTCCCCTTAAGTGTCACATCTTGCTACAAATGTTCATATGTTTGAACCTTTCACTTCTGTTGCTCTTCGGAAGAATTTTGACGTTTAGTATAATGCTCCCTTTCCCACCAAATCTAAATAACGCCTGAAACTGTCGAAAATTGAAAAAAAGGTAGAGAGCTATTGTAAAAACGGGGGAAGGAAGGGTTAATACAAGGAAAAATGGTGATCATATTTCAATTTAGGGGTTAACTTATACAGGGGTTATTATCAGCAAGAATGGTGTCAGAAGCTTTTTTTTTTTTTGCCTTGCATTGTTTTTCTCTGAAATTGTCACCTCAACCCAGTATGTATCATAATTATAATTAAAAAGGCTCATTCATTCTAAAAAATACGTAAAATTTTAATTGAACATTAAATGAACGCTTGAAAAAAAGATCATCAGAATTGGTTGCTATTGTTAGCCTGCAATATTCGTTGTGGTGCAAGCTTCTATTTGTGATTTTGTTGCGTAAAAAGCGCAAATAAATTTTTAACAATTAAACAAAATTATATGACTCACAAAAAATATATTTCGTCAAATTTCAAAACTTAACCAAACAAAAGTTTTCTTTAAAGTTCATTAAAGCACAGTATAAAGTAGCCTTTGCTTTTATTTATCTTTCCCGAGAGCATTTAGAACGAATTAAAAACTTCAATTATATACAACGTTAAAAGACTTATCTTTAACGTCAACATTTTTAAAACTATAATGTTAAAAGTAAACTTCGCATAAAATAAAATCCGAAGTATAAAAGAGTTCCTAATAAAAGTATTTTAAACGAAATCTAAAGCCATAAGTACCGCTTCTAAACTAAGAAAAACATTAACCAGTTTTTCTTTTAACGTAGTATTTTCGCTCTTTAATTAACAATCGATACAGCATTTAAAAGAATTTTTAAGCGAAAACAATTCAGTCGGAGAATCTAATTAATGCAAAGACTTGGAGCACAATTTGTCATCGAGCAGTTTCAAAGAACATGGAGAAAGAGTAAGGAAAAAATGTATATATATTCAGAGATTGGGCCAAACAAAACTCGAAACGAAGTTTTCTTCCAATTTTTATTCGTTCCCGAAGTTATTGTTTCTTTTTCATTGACTACAATAACTCAAAATCTCTGAAGCGTGAATAGCAAAATTTTCTCTCTTATTTTTTGGTGTGTTTCGGATATTTAGGAAGTTTTGACACAAAGGGGATGGCAAAAAAATAAAAATTGTCTGGATGTAAACGTGAAATTAACATCGGGCAAAACATGCCAGTTTTTTGTCGTTTTGTTTATTTATTTTTCATGCGAAAGTAGTTTGAAAGATAACGAAATCGTTGTTTAAAGTTAAAATTTTGATTCTCATTGAATGAATCTATTGTTCACAAAATTATGAGAAAAAGATCTTTTACTGAAAATACTTCATAGTATAAAGAACTGAAATGTCAATAAAACTAGAAAAAGCTGCTTGCATCAATATTCTACAAGTTATTGCACACGATAGTTTTAAATGCGCTAGCAAAGTAAAGTAAAGGGAGGATCAAACTCAATCACAGCTAATTTAATTATTCTAATTCTGAAATTTTTACATAATTAAAAAATGTAGATTTAAAAAAGAAAATTTTTTGTGGTAAATTGCTATCTAATGTTTCATTTACGAGAATTTTTATGCATAAATGAAAAAAAAAAATCTTTTGATAAATAATGCAGTTTACCATGAAAAATCGTAATTCTGTACAAAAATCGTTTGGGAAGCAAAATCAATTTGATGAATTAAAAATATATTTTTCATCAAACAAGTAACTTATTCAGATTTTATAATTTTCTACAATAGCAATGTTTAAGTAAGAAGAAACAGAAATGGGGGAGGAGGGGTGTCACTTTCTTTTTAAGCTATATTAATTGAATTTAAACAGCTGACTATGAAACATATTTACCAGTTACCAAAAATAACAGGCAATCAGTTAAAACTATGCTTTTTATATGAATAACAATCGTGATCTTTTGGTTCCCGTAAAATGAATGCTTGAATTCAATGCATTCCGCAGAGTACTGATAGTACAATAAAGTGACTTTTTTCTGAATGAATGGATAATGGAGTAGATATATGTGGTATATAAAAATATCTACGACGTTTTACTTCATTATTACTCTCAAATGTAGTACTTATTTTGGACTTTTACTATTTCCCTGTGTGATCTTACATCATTGTGAGAAGTTGATTGTTTTAATCGTTCCATGCAGATCAATGCAATAGGCCGCCATCTTTGGTCGGCCATTTTGTGACGTCATCAGGAAGTTCTGCGTTGAGTGGTTTAACTCTTCAAGAAAAAACATTGCTTGGGGTGTCAGGGTCTTTACTAGATCCTTCAACGTTATCCCACCACTATCAACAAGGTATTGTTTCCACACCTCTTGTTTTAATTCTAGAAAGTACACGAAACTTTGGGGCACTTAACTCTTAAGAGAAATTGTAAGGTGGTGGTATGATCTGATAGAGTTTTGGTGGTGGTATTTTGGCATTGGAAACACTGATTACTGTTCGTAATTTCATGCAAATGAAAATTTTGGCATGAGTAAGATTCTTAAAAGGTTTCAATGCATGCTAAAAAATCACACATATAAGATGCGTAGTAGCTTATATATGTATTACAAAAGAACATTCTATGTCTGCGTAAGTATACTTGATCGGTGAAAAATTGTGAATGTAATAAATGACAACAAAAAAATCTTTCATTATTTATTAAATTATACACTCATATGCACTATTTAAACTTTCAACCCTTTCTAACATATACGCTAACTAACACAAATTGCATGTAAATATTTAATTCTGCATGATCCTTGAATGAAGCATGAGCATGAATTTTCAGCATAAGGTATTATTTTTTATTTTGTAAATTGTGTGAACTAACTGTTATTCTTTGTGTATAATGCTTACATGTTGTAATTTGTATTTGTGGCTTAAGTTATTAAATCCATCATTAACTATAAATTTTGGCTACAAGTTGAAGTTTTTTCCTTTTTTATGTTTATATATTTTTAAGAAAATCAAGTAACTTCATCTGAAACAATGAAATTCATAGTTTGAGAGTTTTCTGTGTTGTATCAAAAAATATAGAAAAATTCTAAAATATGGGATTTTTAATCTATTTCTGCTCATCTTCACTTAAAATATAGAGAAGTAAATATGCAAAGTTTTTCTTCAAGAAATAAACACTTGAAGGATATTTTGGAAGAAAATGAACTTATTTATGATGACAAAACTACCGATAGTTAAAAAAGATAATTTTTTTTTCAATAAATGTGTATTAAGAAACAGAATAAGAACTTTAAGCATTCAATTGTGAGAATACCTTGCAAAAAAGTAAAAGACATTTCCGTAAAATAAATAATAATTTAAAAAAAACAGTTTATTAAAAAAAAAATCAACATTTAGTGTAAGAATGTTTTTTCAAGAGAATTAAGTAAAGTGTCTACATTGATGCACTGGTAGGCTGAAGTAACATTACTCAGTTTGAGTAACCTGGTTTAAAAATTGTGCAACGAGCAATTACGAAGCAATGTCTAAAATAATTTTTAATTGAAAAGTAGCGTCTAACGAAAATATTTTCATATATAATTTTCTACAAAATGTTCTCACTGTGCAGAACTTGAAATGATGTTAGACTTTTATGATTAAACTGAAAAATTGAGCCTAGCGTAAGTACTTATTTCGTAAAATATAATCTGCAACGGGTGTCGTTTCCATAGACTCAAAAATTATGCCTAACGTGAGTTGGTCAAGCAAAAGACAGGAGTCAGCATGCATTGTGCGAAGGAGAAAATTAGTCTTTTCACGTTAAAAAAATAGAGCTACTTGAATTTGAGGATGAAACATAACTTTTATTAATTTAAGTTTTGAAGAATATTATGTAAAACATTTTAAAAGAATTTTATCACTTTTCCTTTTTAAACTGAAATTTGACAGTACATTTTTACTAATAGCTAATTTAATGATGGATTTAAGCAGCGTATCTTATTTACAATTGCATGAGTTGTGTGATTCTTTAATAAAAATACAATAAATACGTAAAATGGTTAGATTAAGTGCAAGAAAAAAGAAACCAAGAGTTAGCGCAAATGACATTTAAATAATTCTGTTTCAAAAAAAAAAATGTATCGTTTCATACATATTTTATCAGGTACGAAATTTATTTAAACTTTAATTGTTTTTTCTTTCCTCAATCTGATATGATACAGTTGGGAAAATAAGCATTAAAAAAAGGCTCTTTGACAAAATCTGTTATTAAACTAAAAATGAGAAAAAACGACTCAAATGTACCATAACTTAGAGCACTCCCAATTAAGATACCTAAAAAAAAACTACACCGAAATCGGTTTACCAGTTTAGAAGATTTACACACACACAAACGCATGTTAAACTTGTGATGCCCTCTTTATGCTTCGGGGATTTAAAAAAAAAAAAAAAACTCCTGAAAACTACTGAAATTAAAAATGTAACTGAAATTAAAAATATAATTTTTAGAAATTCGCAAAATGTTAACCATTTTAGCATGGTGATTCAAACACAATCATAGATTTTAATTAATTTCAATGAAATACAGTTAATTTTATTGATAAAATAAGATACTATTTAAAATGCTTTACAGCACAAATGTTATGTGTTTCAAAGCTATTTTTCAAGATGGGATTGTGTTCTACTTATTTTTTTTCTCAAATTAAACATATGAATATTTTTAACGAAATAAGTAATGAATGACTAATTTAACGAAATAACTAACTGTTTAAGTTAATATTTTCAAATACTACAGCTTGTAAAATTTGAAGTTTAATTTACATCAACACATAGTTATTTTTGTAAAAACTTTCAAAGCTAACAAAATGTAGAAAATCTCGAGTGAAAAGATGTTCTTTGCAATTTTAATCTAACCATCGCATTTGCTTTGTAATCCCTTGTATTGCTTGAAATTCCTTTGTTTTGTGCATAACAAATACCCACATCGCATGTTGCATGTGTTTGTGACGCCGCTTTTTCCCGCCGCATGTTCCTTCCAGTAGTGGGTAGTGAGGTGTGCAGTCGTTCCTCTACCCCGAGGAATGAGCATCAGCAAGTGGTGAACACCTCCGAAGCCCCATCCTCCACACCCGTGTCATCCTGCCTCACCCTGCTGCAACCACTGCATGCTACTAGTGCATCCCTGGATCCCTATGCAGCAACTTTCTCACCTACCCAGTTCCAAGGTAATGTCTTTTTACCATGTTGCGGTGGTGGCATTTTGTAAAAACTCGTTCACAAATCATTCGAATCACCAGTCTGAATTGTTGACTTTTCAATCATTAACTAAGCAAGATTGATGGAGATTTAGTACAATAATAGCTCTGTTCTTGTTGACATCATAGAGTGACAATAGAACTAGAGCGAGCACTTAGCTTTTTTTTTTTTTTTTGCTGCACGCATGAAAGCGATTTTGTCCATTGCGATTTGGCGAACGGAACTGTCATATTTTCTGCCAAGGGAGCGATCTTAATTATCCACGTAAATTAACGTCACCTTGACGTAATTTAACATCACCTTGATGTGGTGACATAGCTGACTATTATGGAGCCTCTCCCTTTATTTTACCACTACTTTCACTTCATGATGACAGCCTTTTTATACCTTGCGCCGAGGTTTATCTGATAATAATTCGATCAGTTTGTCAGATGTCCTTTATGCCAACTTTTTTTTAAACCGTGTAACATGATGATAATTTGAGTCCATTATTTTGCATCATATTTGACCTTTACTAAGTAATTTAGATCACATTTCAATGGGTTTAAATACTTTTATTGCTTTTCAAGCCATAAGATTTGCAGAAGCAATACGATTCATAATTTCAGGCAACTTGTCATTACCCGTGTTAAGCTACAATATTATTCGTGTTAAATAAGGGAAATACTGACAGCTTACCTTTTACATTAAACGAGATAAACTTCGAGAAGTTGCTCCTAATCAGGGTTGCCAGATTTAAGAACAGTAAATACGGGACAGGCTTCTAAGAGTGAAAGCGGGGGGGGGGGGGATATTTTTTAAGGTTGAGGTCAAATATTGGGTATGGCGTATTTTTAAGGGGTGCTTTCCGACGTAGAACGTTTCTTCATGAAAAATTTGAGAAATTCAATCGTATCAAAACATTAAACTTAACAAAATGTCGTCGATCAAAGTATAAAAATCGTTTACATTACGATTGCCGACGCATGCGCAAAGGTATATTTCTAACAGTCAATGAGCAAAGAGAAAGTAATCATTCGTCTGCCGCCCATGCCAAAACAAAAACCAAATTTAAACGAAAATAATTTTTGCGTTTGCTGCTACATGATTTTCTTTTTGCCCTTTTTTCACATTTTTTGCTTTACTTAATTTTTTTCCTTAAAATAATTAATAAGATTATCGTTTTGTAAAATATTGTAATAAGCTAGAATACGGAACTTTAGCCGTCCCGTATGGGAGTTCCCCGGGACGCAGGACAATTTTTCAAAATACGGGACTGTCCCTTGAAATCCGGGACGTCTGGCAACCCTGCTCCTAATAATGCATCGTAAACTTGGTAGCATTTTTAAATAAGAAAATAGCAGTTTTTTCGTTAACAGAGGGTTAAAAAAAAAAAGTTATAGAACTTAATTTTATGCAAATTCTCGGATACGGCAAGGAAGAATATTAGAGTCTCGATACTTGTTGGTAAGCGGCTTCCATAACGATATAACGGTTATGCAAGTGACTCTGCGTTGTGCATGTTACTGAGCTCAAATGAACAAATCATTAAAAGGTCGAGCTGGTAGTTTAAATAAACTATAGGAGGAACTGCAATGTCTGGCCAATAGCCGCCGAAAGAAATAATGCAAAGACTTAAGTAGGATATGATCTGTCCAATGAGACATCTACTTAATTCACGCAAAATTGAATTGTTTTACCTCTTTGGGGAATTTCTTAAATCTCCTGAAGTTGGCGTATTCAAACTCTAGAATTGCGAATCAAATATTTCATATGATCTCAGTACACTATTAATAGTGAATAAAAAAAGTGCGTTTTAATACAGGGCAAAGACAATAGTCAGTAAATTACCGCCCATTAGCCAGGGCTAAAGCAGAAGTACATGAAATACACCGCCAGCTCAGTCATTTCCAGCCGAGGACTGCAGTTTCGTGCTTATTAGCACTCATCAGCCCGGCATAGGAAAATGACTGAGCTAGAGATGGAAAACCTCTTAAGGAAGCCAAGAGTGCCAAACAAACTGGTAGCTAATATAGAATTAGCACAGACCAGACGAGTGACCGAAGCAATGGTTCGGTTTAACTCGAAGATTGAAAGCAAGGCATGGTATATTCAGTAAATTACCGCCCATTAGCCAGGGCTAAAGCAGAAATACATGAAGTACACCGCCAGCTCAGCCATTTCCAGCCGAGGACTGCAGTTTCGTGCTTATTAGCACTCATCAGCCCCGGCAGTCCTCGGCTGGAGAAGACAGAGCTGGCGGTGTATTTCATACGAAGGGAATAGTATTCGAAAAAACTAAGCTATATTAGTTCAACTTTCGTCATAAATTTTAGATCCCCCCCCCCTTTGCAGACTATTTGATAATCTCTGTACACCAAACCAGATTTCAACTTTTGCTTTCCTTATGGAATATACATCTTATGTTTGAAAATATTTTTTTTTATTTCTTAAACTTCATCTGAACAAAATAAAAAGACTTTTTTCAGAAATAATTTATAAGGTTAGAATATGTCTGCACGAAATGATGTCGTTCATTTTGGATAGGAAATCGAGTTTTGATTTTACATGCCGTAAAATTTGTATTCGATTTTCAAGCATAAACAATGAGCTCATGCGCTTTTCGCGAAGCAACAAGGCAGAAAACCCAAGAAAAGATCTGTCTTCGCCATTTTATTTTAGAATAAGTGGTATGCATCGAGAACTTGATCCATCACGGATGCACAATGTATTCAAAAAGCGTAGACTATCCCACGAGATATATTTAAATTTCTTGAAATAAAATTTCTTTATATATGATGCGTATGAGCTCGTTCAACTTCACGTAGAATAGTAGAACTTTTCATTTTATTTTTGCATATGAATCGCATAGAGATATAATGGTTACTGAAGGAAAATTTTGAACTTCCTCTTTAAAGTTTTTTTTTCTTCTTTTAAATATTGACTAAGAGTAGGGATTTTACATGGAAAATACAGACGATTTTGTTTACAACGAGAAAGAAGTGATACGATTTTTTGCGTGCATAAGGCTCGGTTTAAAAGAAAACGCCCTATTCTGTTCTAAGTGTACCGCCCCATATTGTTGTAAGTACAACTGAAAAACAGTTTTACATAAGTGGTTATGCGGATTATTAGAGTGTTATGTAAGTTTTGACATTAATATGTACATTAGGACTTATTTGCATTTTTGACCATATTTTTTAAAAAAAGTGTGACTTATATTTCGATATTTTAGTCCACAACTGTGATACATGATATATTTTCGAAATTGGGACTTAAGTGAATGAACTGAGAGGCAACTAGTTCATCAATCATATTTTAGTGCTGTAAAAGCACTTTATTTCTCGAAGCTTTAATTTTCGTGATTTTTATGAGCCCGTGTGGGGCTCATAAAAATCGTGGAGGATTTTTCAACTATCGGCACTGTTCTTATGAAATTCAATAAATTTTTAGGTCGCAAAATCACTGACATTTTCAGTTTCGCGAAATTTTCGCCTCGTGAAAATCAGTGCTTTTACAGTAAAGTGCTCTTTGCAAACACGCATTTTTTATGCAATAATAAATTTTGAAAATTCTCTTCTGAAAAATTATTAAACTGTTACTTAGCACATGTGCGCACAAAATTATCGTTTTGTTTTGAAGCAACTCGTATATCAAGGAGCTGCATGAGACCTTATGTACTGTACTAGTTTTAGAGCGTTATATTAAAGTTCTTGTACTGAGTATTTTGAATTGAACTTTTTTTTTTTTTTGGAAGAAAGAAGCAGTAAGATAATTTAACGGCTTGTTTTTTCGTTATGGAAAGAAAATGCTTTAGCTTTACTAGAAGATTTTTACAATGCTTCCATTAGAGAAAAAAGAATCAAGACACAATTTTTCTTAAATAAGTTGTAGAAATTTTACTGAGTAAAATAATCCGCATTAAGATGATTACTAAATATAAACATCATTCATCCATTCACTATTTTGAGATCAGTGCACGAAATAATTATTTTATTTGTATTCCATTGATCAATCGCTGGAAGAACCCAATATTCATATTGATAAAATATTTGCAATGATAAATTCACAAAGGAAAAAAGATAGTACACTACATACATCTTAATATATTTATTCTTTACTCTTTCGTAGTTTTAAACATATTAATTTATATTTAACTAGGAGTTAAAACTAATAATTTAAAAAATATATTTTGCATTTTCAATATTTTTTCTTTGTTCTTTTGTAGCTATACACCTTAATTTATTTGCAACTATGAATTAAAATTAATGATGTTTAAAAATATTTACCGATTTGTTTATTTATTTTTCGGGTAATCTGTAGTTTTTATAGTGTTGAAATTTAACTAATTCAAGCAACTTGCGTCATCTGCGTAAATTCGTCTGCGACCAGCCGACGATTTAAGGCTGGTCACATAACGGCGAAAATAAAATAACCTTGTCCTTGTCAAATTGTAAAAGTTATTATTAAAGCGAGCAACGGCAAAGTGTTCCATGCTTGCTTAGCAGTCAAATCATTTTAAGTAAAACGTGTCCATTTACACTGCGAATCGCTTACGCTTCTTCCTCAAATAACTTTAGATTGCTCTTCTTAAACAACCCGTGACAAAAATGTCTTATTCAAATAGTTCTTAACTTGTAGAAGATCATTAAATAAAATGCAGATGGGGGCATTTTATAGGAAAAGTAGTTTTATCTAAGGACGAGTCGCAACCATAAATGCGACCGAAACTAAAACAATTTCCGAAATCAGAAGTATGACTGAAAACTAACGCAGGCAATTCCAAAGTATTACTATTATTCAAAGATGAGGTAAGAAGTTAAGCAACGTCAAGGAAAATTGAAAATTCTTCCATCCCCAAAACACTCCACGTCCTGCCTAAATCACTTCATGGCTCGTAGCCCATCAAAAGACTAACCATTCCCCCCATTTGATCTTCACTTGCAGCACAACCTGACAAATTAAAAGTGAACCACTACGAGCATTCAAGAAAACCAATCCCAGTTGAAGATGCCGATCGGAATTTTACCTCGAGACGTCTTTAAGAGCTTTTCCTTTCCCTTAAATGTGTGACGTAAATTTAACGCTGATAAAAGTTTCGCCGGGTTATAAGTGTGGGGTAGTAAAATTTCCCAACTGTTTATCGGCTTTGCCTCTGTAATTGCCCGGTTAATGAGGCATACATCATGACCGTCTTATTTCTTGGCCCGGGCTGGAGGAATTCGTAACTTGGCGAGGACTTGGAGGTGATCACTCAACATCCATCAGGACTCCGGTACGGATGGTAGTTACTGATCCCCATTCTCGCGTAGAGGAAAAGTGGATTTGCTTTTACACCTTCTCGAATTCGGGTGCACATATCTGTTAGTCCTTCGGGATGTATGATCTGCGCCACTCCATTATTTCGAGTTGGCACAATGTATAAAAGTTTTAAAAGGATATTTATGCATTTGTGTTTTATTTTGATAACTTCTATGTTGCATACTTTTATTTGTTAACCAATCTATTTATATGCACATGATTCCTATTTTTTTTTAATTTTTTTTTTGTATCGACTTATCAAAAGTTTTATTTACGCACAGGTGTCCCTCGTATAGCTTAATGTTATTTTCTATGTTTTTTACGCAGTGAATAGGGGGAAAAAAACGATATTCAATTTAAAAAATCACGTTATATCAAAACCGTGCAATATTGAATTCAACTTTTATACCGTCTAATATCGAATCCGTGGAATATAATTGCATTTTTTTTCCGTGTAATATCGAAACCGTACAAGTACCATGTCATGCGAGAGACGCCTGTACATGAAAAAAATGTTATTTTATTATTTTCGTATTTTTACTCCACCTAATTATGGCCTATATACAAAAATCATCGTCATAACTAACAGCAATTGTTAACTCTCGGTCGAATAGAAATTCCGCTAACCTTTTCAAAATTATGCAATCTACTACATATATAATACACATACACACAAGTATTTTTTTTTCGCCTTACATGGTTATACGTCGCCCCAGTTTTTTTGCAGCCGTAATGAAAATTTTCTCTTACGTCCCCCCCCCCTCTCTCTCTCTAAATTAGTACCCGAATTTTCTGCTCTGTTCATTTCTTCTTTCCCTTCTCTTATCCATTGTTATAGAATCAGTCAAAGATCACTTCAGAAGAATCTTTAGAATGATTTATTAGTAATAAAATCATTTCAGCCATGTCTTTGAACACCTATGTTTTTCAAAACTAATGTCTTTTATGCTTCATAAAAACCTGGAGTTTCTTGGAAACATGATGCAATTTAATCGTTAGATAAAACTGAAAGTTTTCATTAAATTGAGAAGAAGACTTAGATATGCTTAAAGAATAATAATAAATTTTGTTTTATTTAATTAATTAATTAATTAATTTTATTTTATTTACTTATTTATCAAAATTAATTTGTCAAGTGCTTATCCTTTTTATCATTCTTTTTTTCTCCTGTGTGTATGTTAATATGACCTTCCAGTAGGCGTGTCATTTTAATGCTGTTTAAATTTGTTTCATTTTCCTAAATTTTGTTCCTATAGTTTTTTTTTTTTTTTAATTTTTTGTATTGAACCTTTTCGAAATATAAAGCCTGGAATTCATGAAAATTTTTAAGAATTAAGCGACAAGACAGATGTGTTAACTTGTAAAATTTTATTAGCACGTATACTCAGAGAAAGGAAAGGAATGAACTCTTTAAAAAAAAAAAAAAAAAAAAACTACTTAGCAAAGGTTCATTTTTGCTACCCAACGCTAGATTTATCTTTCTCACTGCCGTAAAGATGTGATTATCAAAATTTTCACATGCATAGCTTCATATTCTTTGATATTGTGTCTCTCATCATGGTTCCGAATACTATAGCAAGCAAAAAGTTGCTGCTAAACATTTTTAGCTCAATGTAATTTTAAAAAACTGCTTTTTTAGATTCAATTTCGTTGGTTTGAGCAATGCGCATGCTCCTTCTTCAATCTATGATTGGTTGCTTAATTTCTTTGTCTTCCAATAAGAAATAGAAATGCATCACCCCTGCAGATATATTTCATCTTGGTGATGGCAGTCAGTTCTATTGTCACAAATACAAAGCGCAGTCTACTAAAAAATGCAGAAATTACCACACCGTGAAGAAAAAGCTGGAACCAACTTGCAATAAGCAAATTAGAAAACAAAAACAAAACTAAAAAAATGGCGCGACAAATGTAAGATACATGCACGAGGGAGAGAAAAAAAATGGTTAGATTCCATCAAGCGAAAATAAAAATTCTTAGAAATTAGTTTTCAAACTTCAACAAACATACAGCCAAACAATAAGATAAGTTGAACAGCAGTAAAGAAATTTTTTTCTCTTTTAAGAAAGTTCTTCCGACAAAGAATCATTGTTTCAAAAAGAAAGCATGATTTTTTTTTCTTTTCACTTGTACACTGCTTTCGGCCTCTTCCTTTTTTTGTTTAATCGTCTTTTTCCGGAAAGAAATCAAGAAAAGGAATGCACTGCGGAAAAGTTCATTTCTTTCCTTTCTTTTTCTTATTTTTTCCCCTTCTCCCTTTTTCGTTTTCTTCTTTCCTTCCCATTTCCTTCTGAAGTTGCTGGAATTTTTTTTTTCTGTTTCTATCCTTTTCCAGAAGTCATTTCTCAAGAAAGTTGCTTTTTGGTTTTAAGTGTCGGAGAGGAATTGTCTCTCCTAGCGATGTGACATCGGGGCAGACGGGGGGATAGGGTTGCCGGACAAACCCGTCCATTACGTTAGAGACCGCCAATTATGACGCCAAAAATTCTCAGTTATACTAAACAATACACCACGAGAAATATTTCATGTGTAGAGCATATCTCCCGTTGAAAAAATACTCTTATTAAATGTTTCATAAAACTTCTCCACGAAACATATTATTATTATTATTATTATTATTTTGTTACCTTTGTAATTTAAATAAAGTTTTGCAGAGGTTTCAACTGAAGTTTATTTTCCGAAATGGATAACAAGGAAAGCGCTGCTTTTCTTAAGGGAGATAAAATGGCTTATCATTTAAGATTGTAATTTATTTCGGGATTATTTATTTCACAATTAAAAAATCTTCCCTCGTAATATCAATGCAATATAAGGACAACACTTATTACAGTAACATATTTTTCAAACCTGCAAACTCAATGCTCCCTAATTCTTGTCGATTAAAAATTTGCTTCAAAATATCATTAACTATTTGTTGTTATTGAATGCAATTGATACTTTCAATTAAATTGTACCCCCCCCCCAATAGTTGTTGTATTTTTTCTAAAAAATCTCAAATGTATGTAGTATCTAAAATAACTTTTCTAAGAGATCAAAGATCAAATTTTCCCTCTTCTTTATCCCATAAAAAATTTCTTAGTCAATTCAGTATGAGTTATAAGATATGCTCATAGAATCATCAAAGAATGCCTAATGGAAGGGTTTAAGATTGTAACTGCTGTGGAAATTCTTTGTTGACTCAATGCTGAACGTCTATAAAGTCTGTGGTGGTATTTTATGCACTGTTGAGTAAAAATGACTATATTTACTTACGGAGTTACTTTGTTGGTTGTGGCGAGCATTACATTTTAATAGAATTCAAGCAATGTATTGGTAATTAAAACTGGACAGAACATTTATTTCGTTGAAACGGATATTTCGTTGCATTGGTATTCGCTGTAGTGAGAGTTTACTGTAATATCCAGCAGATAGCATTTCAGTTAATATATATATTGTCTTCGGGAACGGGTTGTTTTAGAAGATTTGACTTTCTCTGCGTATGATGAGCTAACTGTCCATGCTGTTAAAAATTAAGTTCAATGTTTCACCAAGAAATTTGTCAAATTTAAAAAACTTTAACTGCAACTATCTTAACGGTAATAAGTTTTGCCAATGTAATGGTGCTTTTACAAACTGTTGACCACTAAAAGCACCATAAATTTGGTGAAACTTACCACCAAGCAACATGTTACTATAGTTGGGGTAAACCTGCGTTCAAGATACTGATCTATATACTGATCTACTATCCATACTGTCAAATCAATGATTTAGTTCGTTGTTTCACCAAGAAATTGGTCAAATCTCACAAACATTAGCTACAGTTGGCTTATTGATGAGGTGATAAGTTTTACCAATGTAATGGTGCTTTCACAAATTGTTGACCATCAAAAGCATTACTGTTTTTGTGGAACTTACCACCAGTTAGACGGTTTCACCTAAATTTTACTATAGTTAAGTTAGGTTTGCCCTTACTATAGTAAGGGCAAACCTAACTGGCAGCATTGTGAAGGCTACGCAGATCCTAATCCCAGCATTGCGACTCTTCCAGATTAGGTTTGCCCAACTATAGATTTAATTTATTTCTTGGAGAAACATCGAACTTTTAAAAGTGCGTGGCTTTTTTTTTCTACTACAAGAAATAAACAAAATTTTCGCCAAAATTGAGCTAAAGTGCCAAAAGTGGACAATCCCTACAGAGGATCTTGCGAGCGAGTCCCGGCATGGATGATGTCGATTTGTTTCCCACGGCGACCCTCCTTCTCCATCCCGCGGGACACACGACAGTGGACAGGTTGACAGATGAAATACCTTCTGATAGAACACCACCCCCACCTTTATAAAGCACGACCCCCACCATCCGATCTGAAGCCCACGACTCCGAAGTTGAGAAAGCTATGCATTGTTAGCACTTTTGGTTTCCGAAACATAATTCTTGCCCGATTTTGCTCTCCATCTTTTATTTTCCTCTTTTTTATTTTTAGTGTTTTTGAGCAAGTTTGTTTTTTCGTCTTATTTTTGTCTTCTTCAGTTTTTTCGGAGTAAGGTTTAGTGTCAGTAAACATTTTTTAAACTGTCCCGTGATCTAATATATCAGTGGATCGTTATGTTTCTCTGGTACTATGCCGAGAATATTTCACGTTGTTTAATAGGTATTCTGAATTATCTTTGACGTTATGTACTTTAAAATAATGATTGGCATAATAACAACAATTTTATAATATAATTACAAAATTAATTTTTTTATGCTCATTAATATTAGTTTTTTCCCTAAATTTTATCTTTGAAGCAAGGGTGGGGGGGGGGACTTAAAACGCACGTTTATCGTGTAGAATTTTTTGGCGGACAGTTTAATTGTTATATTGAAATTCAGCAACATTGTTTGACAAAGAAAACGTCATTTTTGTCTTATCGCTTCCTTTCATTAAATCACTTTAAAGTCCTGGATACTTCTACAATGATTAGTTTTTGTTTTCTACTTTTAATTTTTGAAATAGATTTTTAACGGATAAAATCCTTAAAGATATTCTAAGTTTTATTTATTGCAAGCAAATAACTTTATTCACTGTTGTGCCGCTAAGTAAGCTCGTCTTTCGGAAGAAAATTATTTTCAAAATGACTAAATTTCGATCTGATGATATCTATGGTTTAAGTTTTGAGTAGAAAGTAGAAAATAACGCTAATTCTCAAAGGAAGTATCACGTGCTAAATAATGATCCAGTAGCTAAAAATAAAATTCCTGAAAAAAAGAGAAACATAACAGATTTTTCTACTACTAGATATTATGACAATTTAAAACAATTTTCATAGTATTTCACTAATGTTGTTTTGTTCACTTATGAAACAGTTTTAGCAACACTCATAAAAAAAATAATTGAAAACAATGCTAAGCTAAATTGAAATCAAATTATTATCCCTGTTTCGATGAGCATTGTGTTACAAATAAAATGTTGTGATAAATTATGAACCTTAAAGTTAGTTAAAATGGTACAAATAGCAACTGGAACTTTTTGATAATTGTACAATTTTGACGTTTTTTTAATCTTTTAAGTTGCTTTATATAACAAATAGGCATGCTTGTAACACAGCTTTAAATTCTCTCATTGCCATTAAGCGTTTATTTTTTATAAACGAAACTGAAAATTCGAACATGAATTGAAGTACACAGAAATGATTAAAATCACGTGTTTTAAAAGCCCTAGAAACCACATCGTTATTCATCCCTATATACAAGTCTAAATTAAACTTTTTCTCCCGATTGTTATCCTGCAAATCATTCACTACTTTCGCCAAACATTGTGAGCACTGGCTTGCCGCGCAGAAAGCAGCCTTTGACGTTATCAGTCCTTGCTCAAAGATGGAACACTGGAATTGGTAGCGTTGCCAAAATCATGCAACAATCACGAAAAGAGGAAAAAAATAAACAAATAAATTAAAACAAAATAAAGAAGAAACAGTTACAAAAAGCAACAAAATCAACAACAGTATCTAGAGGCAAGATTGTTGAACCGAAAGTGAAAAAAACAGAAGCTTTCAGTTCGTATTCCAGGTGCAAGAATTGAAGAAGTGATACAAGCACTGATAACGTTTTCATGCTGTCTACATCTTTTAGTCAGCTGGCCAAGTCAGCATGTCTCAGACATTTTTAAAAACTTTTCTTGAATAGATACCGTCTCTTTTTACAATTTCTATATCTTACTCCTCTAATTAAATCCAAGAATTTAAGAGCTTTATTTGTTTGTTCTTACACTGACGGTACTGCAAATGGAGAAAAAGTTATAAAAGCAATTTGCTCGCATTTATATGTATATGTACAGATAACTTTCAATATTAGTTTTTAAAATCTACATCATCCCTGATGTTCTGAAAATCAGCCACCTATGGCGACTACTTGCGAGTTCACTTACATTAATTCCTTGAAAATTAATCATTTGTGATTCTTAATAATTATGCAACATATACCTACTGTCCAACCACGGATTGCATGGAATTTTCAAACGTCCAGATAAAACGAATCTATGTGAATAAGGGGGAAAAGTAAAAATTTGATGCGCGTATTCCGCTCATTTGAATGAAACTCTGCTTCTGCAAAAGCTGACATCGGTAAAAAATAATAGATTAGTCCATTTCCGGCTGTAAAACGGATGTTTGTCTTTTCATACAATCCGTGGTCAGACAGTACTGTATGATATGAAATATTCTACTTAGAATTAATTAACGATGGGGGCCGTGCCGTCATAGTACGGTGGTACTCCTCATAAAAATTTGAGTACTGTTATCGTAATCAATAAAACTTGTAAACTTAGAAATATCTTGATGTTTTTCTCGGTAAGTTGCGAATATTGCAATCGTAATCAATAAAACGTATAAATATATTGACCTTTTTTTTAAAAATGGTCTTTATGTCAATGGTTTTTAGTGATACATACTTAAATACATTTCTAAATTTTGCTTATATTTATTGTTTTTTATTAAAATTTATATTCATAATGTATCTACAGCTCCATCTCAGCCCACTGACGATTAAGTTTCTTTTAACTACGAAACACGCGGATGCAAT